>NW_028227261.1:80837500-80862500 GCF_978045245.1 Mus caroli
TGGCTCCTTCAATCCTTCCTATCCCTCTTCAATGGGATTCTCCAAATTTCATTTAATATTTGGTGATGAGTCTCTGCATCAGTTTTCCTCAGTTGCTGGATGAAGCCTCTTTGATGGCAGTTATGCTAGAAACCTGTCTGTATAGTGTAGCTATATGTCATTAACAGTGTCAGAAGTGGGCTCCTTCTCATAGCCTGTATCTCAAGCTGGGTCAGTTGTTGGCTGTCCCTCTCCTTATATTCGGCTCCATCTTTCATTCCTACTCATCTTGTAGGCAAAATAAATTGAGGGTCTAAGGTATTGTGGTTGGGTTGATGTCTCAGTCCTTCTGTTAAAGTCTTGTCTGGTTGGAGATGGTTGATTCATGCTCCATATCCTCCAATACTAGGAGTCTTAGCTAGGTCTACCCTCATAGATTCTGAGAAGTTTCCATTGCTCTGGGTTTCTAGCTCACTTCAGAGATGCCTCTCACCACCAATCCAGTTGTCTCTCCCAGTTCTCTCTCTCTCTCTCTCTCTCTCTCTCTCTCTCTCTCTCTCTCTCTCTCTCTCTCTCTCTCTCTGCCCTCCCCTGATATTCTCCCCCTTGTTCCTATCCCCACCTCCTCCCCACTGAATCCCCTCCTTTAGTTAGCCTCCCCTTTTGTCTAATATATTTCCTCTTCTTAGGCTTTAAGTATCATGCATTGGGACTTCTTTGTTTCATAGCATTTGGGGGTATCTTTTTTGTACCTGGGTTATCATATCCAATTATAAGTAAGTACACACCATGTTTGTATTTCTGCAACCTTATTCTAGTTACATCCTAAAAGGAAAAAAGCAAAAACAAAAGCAAAAAACAAAAACACATCATTATTCCATTAAATGTTTATAAAGCCTTTGACAAAATTCAACAGCCTTTCATCATAAAAGTCTTGAGGAGATCAGGGATAAAAGGCACATACCTAAACACAGTCCGGGCAATATACAGCAAACTGATAGCCAACATCAAATTAAATGGAGAGAAACTTAAAGAAATCAACTGAAAGAGGAAAATTACTGACCACCAGAACTCTCACCCCAGAGTACATTCTGAACTCTCACACCGGAGTCCAACCCCTCCCAACTAAGGACTGTGCCAGGGACATTTTTGAGATAAGGGTGTGAGTAAAAACCTCAGTTCCAATGAATCAAGTACATGGCCAAAGTGTGGGACGCGTTGCGAAAAGCACTTTGGAAAAACCCTTGGCTGAATCTCTTAGTGACGTAAAACCTGTATTTTCCCTGCCCTGCTCCCCCCTTGCCTCCTTCCTATAAAAGCTTGTGAAAAGTTTGGGCCGGTTGCCGAATCTCCTCTGCACCTTGCTGGCTGCATGAGTTTCGACCCCAGATATCTGGTATATGTGCTTTTTATGTGCTTTCTTGTCGTTGCTGTATTAAATCTTACTCTCTATACATCTTAAGTTCGGTCTCAGTGTCTTCTTGGGTGCGCGGCTGTCCCGAGGCTTGAGTAAGTGCCTCCCTTTGGGAGTTTTAGAGTCTTTCATTTGGTGCGTTGGCCGGGAATCAGCGCGTCTACCCAGAAGTCCTGGACCCACTCAGAAGTAAGATTTACTGTTCTGCTTTGGTCTGGTGTCTGTGTTCTGTTAGTTTCTGAGAGGCCAGGAAGGCCATTCTGTATCTGGTGCGATCGCAGTTCTGGTTTTGCGTGACGCTCTGTGCTCAGTACGAGCACCAGAGACCGCACTCCGGGAGGGAGAGCAGAAGTGGATAAGAGCAGACGTGCTCAGGTGTCCACCGTCCGATCTGCCCCTGGGAGACGTCCCAGGTGAGATAGGGGAGGACCAAGGACGCTTGGTGGACCCCTGTGGAGACCAGGAAGGTCTCAATCTGTCGGCCTTGGAGAGGCCATCTGATTCTGTAAGTTGCCTGTGGTGTCTCAGTCTTGTGTCTGCTCTTGTTGTGTTTGCTATTATTCTAGAAATGGGACAATCTGCTGGGTTTGTAGGTGTGGAACTGCTGCATTTGTGTATTCTGAGATTGTGGGTTTATTCTGGCAGTGGCTGTGAGAGGACGACTGTCTATGGCCTCACAGTCTGCACCCCAAAAAGATGTTCCAAGGGAGACCCTGGAAGGAGTGCCCAGGGTACAGAACAGTCAAAAAGACCTGGCTGTTGCCTGGCAGAGAGAGAGAGAGAGAGAGAGAGAGTGTGTTCTCTCTGCCAGAGCGGGAGTGAATGTGGAATCCCACCCCTATCAGGAAAAAGAGTCAATGTGGAATCCGACCCCGTCAGAAAATAGTGTTTGGCTGGTTGTGTAAGTCCAGGCGTGGACGAGTGTGCTTGTTTGTGGTCACGTGACAAGACTGTGTGTGTGTGTGTGTGTGTGTGTGTGTGTTAACCCTTTGTCGACTGTAGACTTGGACTGACGTCAAGACAGAATTTGTCAGCAATGGTTTTAAAAAAGAAAAAAAAAAAAAAAAACCACCAGGCCGGTCCTCCCCAGGCTGCTCAGAAGAGCTCTGAGATTGCAGAGCTGGGCTAAAAATTTCTGGCTTTGGCGGCGCAGTTGGGGCTTTGATAGCAGCAGTGGCGCTGAGGTTCTGGCTTCTGCAGGCACGGCAGAAGCAGAGGCTGTCTGTGCCCCGAGTTGTGAGATGCTGTTGGTAAGTGCAGCGGCCTGCCGGCCCCCGCCTGCCAGTCCCGGAGTGGCCGTGAAGCCTGCCACAGCTGGGGGGGGGGCGACTACAGCCGCCGTCCCTCCTTTGGTCCCCCCCCCAGAGTCTACCCGCACTCCCTTGTGCCTGCCTGGCTGCGTGCTCCCTCCCCAAAGACAGTGCAGGGAGCACCAGGTGTCTATCAGGTAGTTAAATAGTTAAATTGCTGCCTCTGCCTGCCAGCGTTTGTTTGCCACTCCCAGGAGTTTACACCGCGCTGGGCTCTTCACATCAAAGGATCTGTTTTCAGCCTTTGCCTGTCTCCTGGGTGGGAGAAAGGCTCATTCTCCTGTCCCCTGTATCCTGTCTCTTGCTAACTGTTAACAGAAAAAATTGTGTTCATTTTGAAATATCAGTGGTCTTGTGCAGCCAGATGTAAGAGCTGCACCCCCTTCTCTGCCCCGTGTGTTTTCTCTTCTCAGGCATCGCCCTGAGCTGCTAGCAGTGAATCTGTTCTAAGCTCCGGTGAGGGAGACCACTCACTTGGGGCTTCTTCTGTCCAAGGTAAGGAACACCTACGAGTCTAACTGCCAGGCTCTGATGAAGGATAGAGGTCTGCAAAGAAGAACTGAGAGCAAAGCTTCAGCAGACTCAAAAGAAATAGGTTAACAGTAAAAAGAGGTAAACTATGAAAAAAGTTAAGTGACAGAATATAGATGTAATAATTAGATAACATTCAAAGTAAGCAAAGACAAGAAAGAGATATATATATAGATAGAAAGAGAGACATTATATGAGATCTCCATTGCAGTTAAGAAATAGGAGCAAAGAGAGATAAATGACAAAGACTAAAACCTAGCAAAGTGACACTTGCTAATAATACTAGCACTTAAAAATGATCTGTAAGAAACAGGGAGCCAGAAAATTTAAAAAAAAAAAAAAAAGGATAAGAGAAATAAAATGCCGGCCACAAAAGTCAGGGAGACTAGAAAACTTAGTACCTGGCAACAAAAGCTTTTGGCTAAAGATCAAAGTGTTTACTGTCCTAACAAAAAAAAAGAGGAGCCCCCCTCATGACCAAACCCTTCACCTGTTTGTGGCTGAAAGTAAAGAAAAAGCAGAAGGGGTGCTAACACAGAAGCTGAGTCCTTAAAAGAGACTGGTGGTCTACCTGTTGAAGCAGCTAAAAAGAGACTGTGTTTCATATTCCTCCACTGACCAGTGCAAAGCAAGTTTAAAAGGTTCCTGGACACTGCAGGCCTTTGCAGACTGTGGATTCCAGGTTTTGCTGAATTAAAAAGATAAACAGCCCTTCGTATAAAAAATAAAGAACAACCTTGGATGGCCTTAGATGCTATTGAGACTGCCCTAATGTTGTCCCTAACTTTGGGACTCCTAGATGTGACTGAGAACAAAAGTATTGCCAAAGAGGTTCTTACTCAGAAATTGGGACCCTGAAAAAGACCGGTGGCATACTTGTGAAAATTAGACCTGGTGACTGTAAGATGACCTGCTTGTCTGCACATAGTGGCTTCTGGTCAAGGACGCAGATAAACTGACTCTGAGACAAAACTTGGCACATGCCCTAAAAGTGTGGTTCAGCCCCCTGACCGATGGCTGACAAATGCTCTGGAAAACATTATCCAACCGTTCCCCTGACTGATGGACACATTATCAGAGCTTTTTGTTGACAGAACAAGTGACCTTCGCTTCTCCTGCTAACCTGCTGAGTCTTCACCTACTCATCACTGCTCTGACATTCTGGCGGAAGGAACTTCGGCTCAGAAGGCTGAACTCTTGGCGCTAACCCAAGCCCTGCGGTTGGCTAAAGGCAGAGACATCAAAGACAAAGAAGAAATTCTAGCCCTCCTAGAAGCTCCTGAATGAACTGGGTGAGTTGGGGTACCGGGTATCAGCCAAGAAAGCTCAGTTATGTCGTACCAAGGTGCCGAGACGACGAAAAGCGGTGGCTCACCGAGGCCAGAAAAAAGACTGTGATGCTGATCCCAACCCCCACCACCCCGCGCCAAGTACGTGAGTTTCTGGGGACGGCGGGCTTTTGCAGAAAGAAAAAGTCCCATTCACCTGGACTGAGGAACACCAAAAAGCCTTTGACAGCATAAAGGCAGCCCTGCTTGTTAAAGACGCTGACAAGCTTACTCTGGGTCAGCATGTGACTATACCCACTACCAGAGTTTACTGCTCCTTGGCGGATGACTCCACTCCTGTACATCAATGTGCTGATGTCCTGGCTGAGGAAACTGGAACAAGGAGAGATCTGACTGATCAGCCTTGGCCAGGTGTGCCTGCCTGGTACACAGATGGCAGCAGCTTTGTCACAGGAGCAGCAGTAGTTGATGAAAAGCAGCTCATATCCATGGGGCCATCTACCAACAGAGGGGGCTACTTACCTCGGCAAGTAAAGATCAGATCAGCCTTGGCCTGAGAGTTTGAGCTGGTACACGGACGGCAGTAGCCTCGCGATTGAAGGTAAGCGGAAGGCGGGGACAGCAGTGCAGTGGTGGACAAAAAGCAAGTGATCTAGGCCAGCAGCCTCCCTAAAGGGACTTCAGCCCAAAAAGCTAAACTTGTGGCTTTGATACAAGCTTTATAAAAGTCTACACTGACAGCAGGTATGCTTTTGCCACTGTATGGAACAATATACAGACAAAGAGAGCTGTTGACATCTACAGAAAAAGACCTAAGATGCTGTGAACAAAAGAAATCAGATGGCAGATCTAACCGCCAAAAACAGGCATCCCAAAGAGCAATGATCCTGGCAGTCTGAAGACTATCAAGTTATAGACAAATTAAGACTGGTAAAAGAAACCCTGTATAAAATGGTAAAAACTGAAAGAAAGAAAACTAGTCCTCCCTTGAAAAGACAGACCTGACATCAACTGAGAAATAAACTTTACTGAGAAAAAACGTTCTCAAAATGGATAAATGAGACTGCTCACATAGTCATCAAGAAGATTATTGAAGAAAATTTTTCCAAGGTTCAGAGTGCCAAAAGCAATAGTGTCAGATAATGTTGCCCAGGTAAGTCAGGGTGTGGCCAAGTATTTAGAGGTCAAATAAAAATTACATTGTGTGTATAGACCTCAGAGCTCAGGACAGATAAAGAAATTAGTTTAAAACTCTATGACAGACCTTGACAAAATTAATCGTAGAGACTGGCACAGACTTGGTGTTCCTTCCCTATGCCCTACTTAAACGTACTAGAAATACTTCCTCTTGATTCAGTTTTATGCTTTATGAGACTCCTATGCCCATTATAGTCTTAAATGATGTGTTTAAACCTATGTTGTTATAATAATGATCTGTATGCTAAGTTAAAAGGCTTGCAGGTGGTCTGGTCACAACTGGGAAAAATTGGACTGAGTACACGGACGACATTGCTCCAGGGATCCCAACAGCTGAGACAGTGAACGAGCTGGGTACCCCAAGGACATCTCACCAGTTCCAGCCAGAGATCTGATCTACGTGCACCTACATCGTGCCCAGACCATCAAGCCTCGCTAAAAGGGCCCCTGCCTAGTTCTGTTTACTAATGCTTCTTATTCTGTTTTTGTTCCCATGTTAAAATAGAGTAAATGCAGTATTCTCCGCATAAAAATATAGACTTCTGAAATTCTAAGATTAGAATTACTCACTAGAAGGAGTGGGGAATGAAAGAGGAAAATTACTGACCACCAGAACTCTCACCCCAGAGTACATTCTGAACTCTCACACCGGAGTCCAACCCCTCCCAACTAAGGACTGTGCCAGGGACATTTTTGAGATAAGGGTGTGAGTAAAAACCTCAGTTCCAATGAATCAAGTACATGGCCAAAGTGTGGGACGCGTTGCGAAAAGCACTTTGGAAAAACCCTTGGCTGAATCTCTTAGTGACGTAAAACCTGTATTTTCCCTGCCCTCCTCCCCCCTTGCCTCCTTCCTATAAAAGCTTGTGAAAAGTTTGGGCCGGTTGCCGAATCTCCTCTGCACCTTGCTGGCTGCATGAGTTTCGACCCCAGATATCTGGTATATGTGCTTTTTATGTGCTTTCTTGTCGTTGCTGTATTAAATCTTACTCTCTATACATCTTAAGTTCGGTCTCAGTGTCTTCTTGGGTGCGCGGCTGTCCCGAGGCTTGAGTAAGTGCCTCCCTTTGGGAGTTTTAGAGTCTTTCACAACAAAACTCAGGGACAAGACAGGTGTGTCCAATCTCTCTATCTATCCAATAAAATGCTTGAAATTTTAGCCCAAGCAATAAGACAATTTAAGTAGATCAAGGGGTTAAAAATTCAAAGTACAAAGCCAAATTATCACTGTTGGCATATGATATGACAGTACATATGTGAACACAAAACTTCTACTGCTGGTAAACCTTCAGGAAAGTGTCTGGATACAAAGTTAAGTTAAAAAATCAGTAGCCCCCCTTTATAAAAACAACAAAAGAGGCTGAGAAAAAAAGGAGAGTAACAATACCTTTCACAATAGTGACAAATACAAAATATCTTAGTGTAACTCTAATCAAACAAGTGAAAGTCCTGGATGACAAAACTTCTAATCTTTGAAGAAAGAAATTGAAGAGGATATCAAAAGATGGAAAGACCTCCCATGCTCATGGATCAGTAAGATTAACAGTAAAAATGGCCATACTATCAAAAGCAATCCACAGATTCAATGCAAATATCATCAAAATTCCAACACAATTCATTGTAGACCTTGAAAGAGCAATACTCAACTTCATGTATAAAAACAAAACCAAACAATATACCAACCAACAAACAAACAAAACCCAGGGTAACTAAAACAATCCTGTACAATAAGTACAGAACTTCTGGAGGTATCACCATCTCTAATTTCAAGCTCTTCTACAGAACAACAGTAATGAAAATTACATGGTATTGGCCTACAGCTGATAAACACCTACAGCACAGTGGATACAAAATTACCCAAAAACAAAACAAAACAAAAACAAAGAAACAAACAAAAAACAGTAGCTGCCCTTTATGAAAAAAAAAAAAGAAGAGGTTTGAAAAGTTAGAGAAATAAAAACTTTCAGCTAAAAATGGACAAGTTGATTAATGGAATCAAATCAATGAAGTAGAAGTAAATCCATACACCTATGGACACTTGATTTTTGACAAAGAAGCCAAAACTATATGATGGAAAAATGAAAGCATCATTAGCAAATGTCTCTGGTCTAACTTTATGTCAGCATGTTGAAGAATGAAAATAGATCCATACTATTACCTTGCACAAAGCTCAAGCCAAGTGGATCAAAGACCTCAACATAAAACTTGATGTACTGAATCCGATGGAAAAGAAAGTGGTGAATAGCCTCAAATGTTTTGGCATAGGAGACAACTTCCTGGAATGAACATCAACAGCCCAGGCACTTAGATCAACAATTAATAAATGGGACCTCATGAAACTGAAAAGCTTCTGTAAGGCAAAGGACACACTCAAAAACACAAAATAGCAACCCACAGAATGGGAAAAGGGTGACAGAGGGCTGACATCCAAAATATATAAAGAACTCAAGAAATTAAGTACTATCAAATGAAACAACTCAGTCCAAAAAATGGTGTACAGACATGAGCAGAGAATTCTCCACTTAAACAGAGAAATCTCTAGTGGACAAGAAGCACTTACAGAAATGTTCAACATCCTTAGTCTTCAGGGAAACGCAAATCAAAACAACTGTGAAATATTTACTTACACCTATCAGAATGGCTAAGATAAAAAACTGAAGTGATAGAGCATACTGGTGAGGATGTGGAACAAAGAACATTCCACCATTTTTAATTGGAGTAAGTACAAATTTGTATAACCTCTTTGAAAATCAATTTGTTAGTTTCTCAGGAAAATTGGGGGTAGAAAAATTCTCAGGTAGTCTTCTACCTGAAGACTTGACTGATCCACACCTAGCCACATACGCAAAAGAAGCTCCACTAACTCAGAAGGATGCTGAAATAGCTATGTTCATAGCAGTTTTATTTTTAATACCCAAAACCTGGAAACAAGCTAGTTATCCATCAGCCAAAGAATGGGCAAAGAAAATGTACATTTACCAATGGAGTATTACTCAACCATTTAAAAAGTGACATGAGGAGTAGGGCCACAGGCCACTTCCGGCCTGATCAGCGCCGGGGTAGCTGGAGCACAGGGTTGCCTGACACCCGCCAGCTACCCACGACCCCCGCCACAGGATTTTGGGACTGCTGGTGAGTAGAACACAGCTTCTGCTCCAGTCCAATCACGCGGGACCTGAGACTGCTTTGGTTGGGGAGAGAGAAATCCGGCCTACATAGGGCCACAAGCCTCTTCCAGTCAGAAAAGCACCTGGGCAGCTGGGGCGCAGGGTCAGCTCACACTCGCCAGCTACCCACAACACCCACCACAAGATCTTAAGACTTCTGGTGAGTGGAACACAGCTTCTGCTCCAATCCAATTGCACGCGGGACGAGAGACTGCATTAGTTAGGGAAGCAGAAAACCGGCCTGAGTAGGACCACAGGCCTCTTCCAGCTGGACCAGCACCGGGGTACCATCAGCTACCCACAACCCCCGCCGCAGGATTTAGAGACTGCTGGTGAGTGGAACACAGCTTCTGCTCCAATCTTTAAACAGTGACAACGATAACAACTAACCCCAGAGATTACCAGATGGCGAAAGGTAAACGTAATAATCTTACTAACAGAAACCAAGACCACTCACCATCATCAGAACCCAGCACCCCCACTTCTCCCAGTCCAGGGCACCCCAACACACCGGAAAAGCTAGACACGGATCTAAAAGCATATCTCCTGATGATGGTAGAGGACTTCAAGAAGGACTTTAATAACACACTTAAAGAAATACAGGAGAACACTGCTAAACAGGTAGAAGACATTAAAGAGGAAGCACAAAAATCCCTTAAAGAATTGCAGGAGAACACTGCTAAAGAGTTACAAATCCTTAAAGAAAAACAGGATAACATAATCAAACAGGTAGAAGTCCTTACAGAAAAACAGAAAAACACATCCAAACAGATGATGGAAATGAACAAAACCATACTAGACCTAAAAAGGGAAGTAGACACAATAAAGAAAACCCAAAATGAGGCAACACTGGAGATAGAAACCCTAGGAAAGAAATCTGGAACCATAGATACTAGCATCAGCAACAGAATACAAGAGATGGAAGAGAGAATCTCAGGTGCAGAAGATTCCATAGAGAACATCGGCACAACAATCAAGGAAAATGTAAAATGCAAAAAGATCCTAACTCAAAACATCCAAGAAATACAGGACACAATGAGAAGACCAAACCTACGGATAATAGGAGTGGATGAGAATGAAGATTTTCAACTCAAAGGACCAGCAAACATCTTCAACACAATTATAGAAGAAAACTTAACAAATCTAAAGAAAGAGATGCCCATGAACATACAAGAAGCCTACAGAACTCCAAATAGACTGGACCAGAAAAGAAATACCTCCCGACACATAATAATCAGAACAACAAATGCTCTAAATAAAGATAGAATACTAAAAGCAGTAAGAGAAAAAGGCCAAGTAACATATAAAGGCAAGCCTATCAGAATTACACCAGATTTTTCACCAGAGACTATGAAAGCCAGAAGATCCTGGACGGATGTTATACAGACACTAAAAGAACACAAATTCCAGCCCAGGCTACTATACCCAGCCAAACTCTCAATTAACATAGATGGAGAAACCAAAGTATTCCACGACAAAACCAAATTCACACATTATCTCTCCACGAATCCAGCCCTTCAAAGGATAATAACAGAAAAAAACCAATACAAGGACAGGAACCACACCCTAGAAACAACAAGAAGGTAATCCCTCAACAAACCTAAAAGAAGACAGCCACAAGAACAAAATGCCAACTTTAACAACAAAAATAACAGGAAACAACAATTACTTTTCCTTAATATCTCTTAATATCAATGGACTCAACTCCCCGATAAAAAGACATAGACTAACAAACTGGCTACACAAACAAGACCCAACATTTTGCTGCTTACAGGAAACTCATCTCAGAGAAAAGGATAGACATTACCTCAGAATGAAAGGCTGGAAAACAATTTTCCAAGCAAATGGCATGAAGAAACAAGCTGGAGTAGCCATTCTAATATCTGATAAGATTGACTTCCAACCCAAAGTCATTAAAAAAGACAGGGAGGGACACTTCATACTCATCAAAGGTAAATTCCTCCAAGAGGAACTATCAATCCTGAATATCTATGCTCCAAATACAAAGGCAGCCTCATTCATTAAAGAAACTTTAGTAAATCTCAAAGCACACATTGCACCTCATACAATAATAGTGGGAGACTTCAACACACCACTTTCACCAATGGACAGATCATGGAAACAGAAACTAAACAGGGACACAGAGAAACTAAGAGAAATTATGAATCAAATGGATCTGGCAGATATCTACAGAACATTCTATCCTAAAACAAAAGGATATACCTTTTTCTCAGCACCTCATGGTACCTTCTCCAAAATTGACCACATAATTGGTCACAAAACAGGCCTCAACAGATACAAAAATATTGAAATTGTCCCATGCATCCTATCAGATCACCATGGACTAAGGCTGATCTTCAATAACAAAATAAATAATAGAAAGCCAACCTTCACGTGGAAACTGAACAACACTCTTCTCAATGATACCTTGGTCAAGGAAGGAATAAAGAAAGAAATTAAGGACTTTTTACAGTACAATGAAAATGAAGCCACAACATACCCAAACTTATGGGACGCAATGAAAGCATTTCTAAGAGGAAAACTCATAGCTCTGAGTGCCTCCAAAAGGAAACTAGAGACAGCACACATTAGCAGCTTGACAACACACCTAAAAGCACTAGAACAAAAGGAAGCAAATTCACCCAAGAGGAGTAGACGGCAGGAAATAATCAAACTCAGGGGTGAAATCAACCAAGTGGAAACAAGAAAAACTATTCAAAGAATCAACCAATCAAGGAGCTGGTTCTTTGAGAAAATCAACAAGATAGATAAACCCTTAGCCAGACTCACTAGAGGGCACAGGGAAAGCATCCTAATTAACAAAATCAGAAATGAAAAAGGAGACATAACAACAGATCCTGAAGACATCCAAAACACCATCAGATCCTTCTACCAAAGGCTATACTCAACAAAACTGGAGAACCTGGATGAAATGGAGAAGTTCCTAGAGAGATACCAGGTACCAAAGTTGAATCAAGATCAGGTCAATGATCTAAACAGCCCTATATCCCCCAAAGAAATAGAAGCAGTCATTAATAGTCTCCCAACTAAAAAAAGACCAGGACCAGATGGGTTTAGTGCAGAGTTCTATCAGACCTTCAAAGAAGATCTAATCCCAGTTCTTCACAAACAATTCCACGAAATAGAAACAGAAGGTACTCTACCCAACTCATTCTATGAAGCCACAATTACTCTGATACCTAAACCACAAAAAGACCCAACAAAGATAGAAAACTTCAGACCAATATCCCTTATGAATATTGATGCAAAAATCCTCAATAAAGTTCTTGCTAACCGAATCCAAGAACACATCAAAACAATCATCCATCCTGACCAAGTAGGTTTCATCCCAGGGATGCAGGGATGGTTCAATATGCGGAAATCCATCAATGTAATCCAGTATATAAACAAACTCAAAGACAAAAACCACATGGTCATCTCGTTAGATGCAGAAAAATCATTTGACAAGATCCAACACCCATTCATGATAAAAGTCTTGGAAAGATCAGGAATTCAAGTCCCATACCTAAACATGATAAAAGCACTCTACTGCAAACCAGTAGCCAACATCAAAGTAAATGGTGAGAAGCTTGAAGCAATCCCTCTAAAATCAGGGACTAGACAAGGCTGTCCACTTTCTCCATACCTATTAAACATTGTACTTGAAGTCCTAGTCAGAGCAATTCGACAACAAAAGGAGATCAAAGGGATACAAATTGGAAAAGGTGAAGTCAAAAGATCACTTTTTGCAGATGATATGATAGTATATATAAGTGACCCTAAAAATTCCACCAGAGAACTCCTAAGCCTGATAAACAGCTTTGGTGAAGTAGCTGGATATAAAATTAACTCAAACAAATGAATGGCCTTTCTCTACACAAAGAATAAACAGGCTGAGAAAGAAATTAGGGAAACAACACCCTTCTCAATAGTCACAAATAATATAAAATATCTTGGCGTGACTCTAACTAAGGAAGTGAAAGATCTGTATAATAAAAACTTCAAGTCTCTGAAGAAAGAAATTCTAGAAGAACTCAGAAGATGGAAAGATCTCCCATGCTCATGGATTGGCAGGATCAACATTGTAAAAATGGCTATCTTGCCAAAAGCAATCTACAGATTCAATGCAATCCCCATCAAAATTCCAAATCAATTCTTCAACGAATTAAAAAGTGCAATCTGCAAATTCATCTGGAATATCAAAAAACCTAGGATAGCAAAAACTCTTCTCAAGGATAAAAGAACCTCTGGTGGAATCACCATGCCGGACCTAAAGCTTTACTACAGAGCAATTGTGATAAAAACTGCATGGTACTGGTATAGTGACAGACAAATAGACCAATGGAATAGAATTGAAGACCCAGAAATGAACCCACACACCTATGGTCACTTGATCTTCGACAAGGGAGCTAAAAACATCCAGTGGAAGAAAGACAGCATTTTCAACAAATGGTGCTGGAACAACTGGTTGTTAACATGTAGAAGAATGCGAATCGATCCATTCCTATCTCCTTGTACTAAGGTCAAGTCTAAGTGGATCAAGGAACTTCACATAAAACCAGAGACACTGAAACTTATAGAGGAGAAAGTGGGGAAAAGCCTTGAAGATATGGGCACAGGGGAAAAATTCCTGAATAGAACAGTAATGGCTTGTGCTGTAAGATGGAGAATTGACAAGTGGGACCTCATGAAACTACAAAGCTTCTGCAAGGCTAAAGACACCATCAATAAGACAAAAAAACCACCAACAGATTGGGAAAGGATCTTCACCTATCCTAAATCAGATATGGGACTAATATCCAATATATATAAAGAACTCAAGAAGGTGGACTCCAGAAAGTCAAATAACCCCATTAAAAAATGGAGCTCAGAACTGAACAAAGAATTCTCACCTGAGGAATACCGAATGGCTGAGAAACACCTGAAAAAATGTTCAACATCCTTAATCATCAGGGAAATGCAAATCAAAACAACCCTGAGATTCCACCTCACACCAGTCAGAATGGCTAAGATCAAAAATTCAGGTGACAGCAGATGCTGGCGAGGATGTGGAGAAAGAGGAACACTCCTCCATTGTTGGTGGGATTGCAAGCTTGTACAACCACTCTGGAAATCAGTCTGGTGGTTCCTCAGAAAATTGGACATATTACTACCGGAGGATCCAGCAATACCTCTCCTGGGCATATATCCAGAAGATGTCCCAACCGGTAAAAAGGACACATGCTCCACTATGTTCATAGCAGCCCTATTTATAATAGCCAGAAGCTGGAAAGAACCCAGATGTCTCTCAACAGAGGAATGGATACAGAAATTATGGTACATTTACACAATGGAGTACTACTCAGCTATTAAAAAGAATGAATTTATGAAATTCCTAGCCAAATGGATGGACCTGGAGGGCATCATCTTGAGTGAAATAACACAATCACAAAAGAACTCACACAATATGTATTCACTGATAAATGGATATTAGCCCAAAACTTAGGATACCCAAGATATAAGATACAATTTGCTAAACGCATGAAACTCAAGAAGAATGAAGACCAAAGTGTGGACACTGTGCACCTTCTTAGAATTGGGAACAAAACACCCAGGGAAGGAGTTACAGAGACAAAGTTCGTAGCTGTGATGAAAGGATGGACCATTTAGAGACTGCCATATCCAGGGATCCATCCCATAATCAGCTTCTAAATGCTGACACCATTGCATACACTAGCAAGATTTTGCTGAAAGGACCCAAATATAGCTGTCTCTTGTGAGACGATGCCGGGGCCTAGCAAACACAGGAGTGGATGTTCACAGTCAGCTATTGGATGTATCACAGGGCTCCCAATGGAGAAGCTAGAGAAAGTATCCAAGGAGCTAAAGGGATCTGCAACCCTATTGTTGGAACAACATGATGTACTAACCAGAACCCCGGAGCTCTTGTCTCTAGCTGCATAGGTATCGAAAGATGGCCTAGTCGGCCATCAATGGAAAGAGAGGCCCATTGGACTTGCAAACTTTATATGCCCCAATATAGGGGAATGCCAGGGCCAAAAGAATGGGAATGGGTGGGTAGGGAAGTGGGGGGCGCTATGGGGGACTTTTGGGATAGCATTGGAAATGTAATTGAGGAAAATATGTAATAAAAATATTAAAAATCAAAAAAAAGTGACATGAAATGTACAGACAAATGGATGAGACTGAATAATATTTTAGGGCAGAAAGTGTGTTTAAATTTTTTCAGAATTAATCAATACATTGTTTGCATAGTTATCAAAATTGACTATGCTACCTTGCACAAATGCATACTATAAAATAGCAGACATATTTTTAGAACCAGTTGTAAATTGTTAGAAATTCTGTCTTAATCCCAATATAAATTTTATTAATTTTTAAAATGAAACTCAAGTCAGTAACTCACACAGTAATTTTTAAAGGCAAACATAAGGCATTTCAAAGGTATGTTAATTTAACACTTAGAGAGTAAGTGTCAAATATTCAACATTGTTAAGCAAAGATGTACAGACATCATAGAAACATGTAGAGATATACAAAAAAATTAAAGAAATTTTACTCCAAGCCATGATTTAATTCATCTTAACATCAGTGGAAGGGAATGACCAGAAAATACTTAGAAGTCTTTGCTTTCCATAATTAAACATAGATTACTTAAAATTAGAAAACTGTTTATACACAGTAAAAAACTGTGATTTATAATAAATTACAGTCTTGAAACTGAGTCTTCGAGTTTTAGCTAGTGTACACTACTATAATTGTGTGATGATAGATGCATTCGGAGTCCCAAGGTTATGTAGCAGAACCCAGGTTGCAATGAAGTCATCTCACACATGAAATCTCACTTCTAAAACCATTCCAGATTTGTTATATAATTGACTTTGAGTTAATTTTTAGTTGTTGAAGATATGCAAACATTTTACTGCTGTTAAATTATTCAAATCCCCTCATATAGGACAATGGCTTACAGCTTAAAGTTTCTAGGGGAGTACTATTTGGTTCATATTGTTGTTCCTCTTATGGGGCTGCAAACGCCTTTAGCTCATTGGGTCCTTTCTCTAGCTCCTCCATTGGGCACCCCATGCTCAGTCCAATGAATGACTGTGAGCATCTCTTCTGTATATGTCAGGCACTGGCAGAGCCTCTCAGGAGTCAGCTATATCAGGCTCCTGTCAGCAAGCACTTGTTGGCATACACAATAGTGCTTGTGTTTGGTAACTGTATATATGATGGATGCCCAGGCAGGGCAGTCTCTGGATGACCTTTCCTCCAGTCTCTGCTCCACACTTTGTTTCTGCATCTCCTCCCATTGGTATTTTGCTACCTCTTCTAACAAGGACCAAAGTATCCACACTTTGGTCTTTCTTCTTCCTGAGCTTCCTGTGGTCTATGAATTGTATCTTGGCTATTCTGAACTTCTGGGTTAATATCCACATATAAGTGAGTGCCTGTGTGTTCTTTTATGATTGGTGTACTTCACTCAGGATGATATTTTCTAGTTCCATCCATTTGCCTAAGAATTTCATGAATTAATTATCTTAATAGCTGAATAGTGCTCCATTGCATAAATATACCACATTTTCTGTATCCATTTCTCTGTTGATGGACATCTGATTTCTTTCCAGCTTCTGGCTATTATAAATAAGATTGCTATGATTATAGTGGTGCATTTCTCCTTATTACATGTTGGAGCATCCTCTGAGAATATGCCCAGGAGTCCTCAGGCAATAATATGTCCAGTTTTCAATGGAACCACCAAACTGATTTCCAGAGGCAAAAAATAGGAATTTTTCAGTGTGAAGCTGCTATATCAATACCTTCCCTTACATCAAAAACTTCAATGGTATCCCCTGTCCAAATTTCTTACCATGCATTGCATACTCCATCTTCATGTCAGATTTCTTGCAACAGAAACTTAAACTCTTTCTATGGATTTTCTTTTTTAGTATAAAATCTCACAGTTTAAATAGTACTTTTTTGAAGCCAAAGGGATCTAATTTCTGGGAAAAGTTAGCTAGTTACCAACCTAGAAGGGTTGAAGAACTCTGTTCTGAGTAAATTGCACTGGTTAGGTATTTGTAGTTGGGTTTTTTTTTTTTTTTAATGTTTGGTTGGTTGGTTGGTTGGTTGGTTGCTTGGTTGGGAGGCTGGTTGATATTATTGTTGTCTAGCTACTTGAAAAATTTAGAGTCATCTGGCAAGAATGAACCTCGATTGAGAAAAAGCCTCCAGCAGATCACTAGGACAAAACTCTCTGAATGATAATATCACTGCCTATACAATAGCCCATTCATCATGCTTCCCATCAGGCACCACTAAATTAGTAGGTGTAGAAGAGTATTAACACAGCAACATGGCTGTGTTGGCACATCATATCCAAAGGCTGTCTAAATTAACATGACACATCCTAGATTATAGTATGATCTGGATTGAATATGGACATGTTCTTCCTATACACTTTTAATCTCAAACAATGTAGGTAAGGTTAGTTTGTAGAAGGAAACAGTCATGTTAGAAAATGAGGCCTAATTGCAGAGGAGACAGTTTCCAGAACAGTTGTACAGAGTCAGGTTGCAAGTGAAGACAGAAACAGCCAGAGAATATAAAGGAGCCAGAAGATTAGAATACATGTTGAGAGTTTGAACAATTCAATCAGAAGCCAAAAAACGCCCATTTGAATCAGTGAAAATGGAAAGGAATTTGGTCTAAAATAGCTGAGCTGAATCAGCTATCCAGAGTTCATAAAAGAGTTAGAAATGATGAGTTTATACAGCAGTAAGCCCCTGAGATGATAATTACTTCAAGTCAATAAGAGTTACTTTTACAAGTAGAAAGATGGGCTTTGTTGTTCATACACTTTCCATGTCTTGGTAGAACACAATTTGTGCATCTTATCAAAGATCTGAAAGAATCATAGGTGTCAAGCTTTGGTTTTGGACTTGGAAAGGAAGGATCAATAGAAGGCAGCATATATATATATATATATATATATATATATATATATATATATATATATATATATATATAATATGTGTGTGTGTGTGTGTGTATACCTTACATGGACTCAATGTATAGGTGAATTTTTCCAGTCTTCTCCATCATTACTTTCCTACTGTTTAACCATATCATGACTTGTATTTTTCCAACTGAGTTAAAGACTAGAGTTCCTTTACTTCTGCTTGCTTTTATCCCTGCGGAACCTAATCATTAATTTCTTGTCTATGGAGCTTGAATTCTTTCAAATGACCCACTTCTAGCATCACCTTCACTGGATTCTGCAGTCAGAAGCAATCCTTTTCCTCTTTTGATATTCTTTAATCATTTATTGTGTGCTACTGACAGTAATACAATTCATCTTCTATTTTAGTGTTGGCAACTGCTACCCTGAAAATACATTTAGGTACTCACAATGGAAACATTTTCTTGTTCCTTTGATATCCTTAGCTGTCTGCTGCAGACCCAGACATATACAAGTATGTACTGACAAGAATTAATCTGTTAAGCAGAACCAAAATGGCTTTTAACAGAGTTGTTCGTAATGTGAGGTAAACCCAATGCATTAACTTCCAAGCAGGTTATGAATGTTGAACCCATTACAGAGAATGAAGTAATTACAGAGAAGACGAGACTGTTGGCATCTTATAAGGAGATAATGTAAAGCATAAAATCTCCCCCTTGCTCTCTATTCTCAGAGAAAATTAGAATATGGTAATATGGAAATTCATCAAGGTTTAGTTTCTCAGCTGCAATTTATATATCTCCCTCTTGTGGTAATTACAAAGACTTCATTTTCTTTTAGAAATTCCCAGAGACCTGGGATGTAAGAGGCTCTCAGGACTCAGTGGTGGTGAACTTAGCCTAAATGTCCAACAGTGGAGAGATAGACCTTAAACAGAACAGCTCCAGTAGATAGACAGGGACCCCAGGGGAGAAATGGGATCACCAATACACCTTCAAAATTTTTGACCCAGAATTCTTCCTGTCTAAAAGAAAGGCAGGGGTAAAAATGGAACAGAGACTGAAGAAAAGCCTGTTCAGTGAAATGGCCTGGTCCAACTTGGGATCCATCCCATTGGCAGGAACCAAACTCTGATACTGTTATGGATACTATGTTATACTTGCAGGTAGAAGCTTAGCATGGCTGTCCTCTGAGATGCTCTACAAAGCAGCTGAGACAGATGCAGATACTCCCAGCCAAGTATCACAAGGGTGTCAGGGACCTATATTGAAGAGTTAGTGGAAGGATTGAAGGAGCTGATGTGGACGGCAACCCCATAGGAAGACTGACAATGTCAACTAACCTGGGAGTTAGTTGGAGTTAACCTTGGGAGTTTTCAGAGACTAAGCCACCAACCAAGCAAATATAGAGACTGGTATGATGTGGCACATGTGTATCACAGAACTGCCTTTTCTGGCCTCAGTGAGAAGGAATGGGCCTAATCCTGTAGAGACTTGATGCCCCAGGGAAGGTGGATGCCAGGGACTGGGGGAAAGGTGTGCTGAGAGGGTGAGCACCATCTCAGAGGCTAGGGGGATGGGGGATGGGGTGAAAAACTCTGGGAGGGAGGACTAGATGGGGGAGCAATATTTGGGATGTAAATAAATAAAATAATTAATTTTAAAAGGTAGAGTTTCATAAAAACAAGACATACTTTATTTTAAAATAAAATCTACAGTATTAATATGATTTGAAGTATATTTCCCAGCAAGCTTTGGTGGTGTCTCTTTAAGACTTCAGTCATGAACATAGATAAAAGGAATATATATTTAAAATTCTGATGTGCTCTTTCCCTTCTGTGACATCTGTTACTTGAATTTTTTTCTTTATCAGTAAAAACAGATATTTTAATAAAGATGCAGGGCAGATGTCAAATTTTTATGACATGAAGATTTTTTCATAAAGTATTTTTCTTCCAGAATATAATATGCTTTAATTACTCCCTTGGAAAACTGCACAATCTAGGATGACTTGTATATTGGATTTGCCTTTATTGATGGCCGTTGAAATTGATCACAAGATAATGTTTTAGTTTCTCCTTGGGGAAGGCTATTTCTTCTGTTCTCAGTATGCTCTACATAGTCATGAATCACTGTACAATAATCTTTGCCAATAGAGAATACCCTTGCTCTGAATCTACCTACTGTATTTAAGCATTTTGTTTACATAAATGTATTGATTGCTGTGATAAAGAAACTTCTCAGTACAGAAATGAAATAAACCAAGATGTCCTCAAATAGCATATTATATAGAAGATAATTTTTGTGCATAATAACTACAATATTGAGAAGGATATAGACAAAGACTATGTTTAATGATTCTCTTTTTGTTTGTTTATCTTTTTATCTATAGCTGTTTTCCCTGCATGTAAGTCTGTGCATCATGTGTGTGCCTTTGTCTTCAGAGATCAGATGTTCCATACCTCCTGATGGAAGCCACAATGTGGTTTCTGGGACTTGAAATATAGAAAATGGTAACAGTTCAAGAAATAATTAATCAAGCAAATTACAGGTAAATATGTTTTTCACATTTACATAAATTAATCCTATATGGTACTTTTTCTGATAATAATTGTATTTCCTCTATCATTTTTCTCCCACTGAACCACTCTATATGGAACCCTTGTATTTTAAAATATCCTTACTGTTATCTTGCCCTATTCCCTCTTTCTTCTGTATTTATTTCCCTCTCCTAAAATATAAACCCCCTTGTTGCTTTACTCCTTTCTCAAGATCACTTGTGTACCATGCATTTCCTTCTCTATTATCCCTCTCTTCCACTTAAAATATACCTTTTTACATTCCTGGTTTCTGCAGCTATTCCATGCTATATACACCAAGATTTTTGTGATGAGATCTAGGGAAACAGACTTCTTTTATTCATTACATATAAAATACCAACAGAGCAGGGTTGGACCTAGAGGATAGGTATGGGTTATGTGAATGCAGTTAGGTGGACATAGGGGTCTAGGTCAGTGTGCAGGGTATAGATGATGATACAAGTTTGGGAGTATATCTGTGTGTAGAGTGTGCTCAGGGTGGGAAGGATCAGATAACTCACTCAGCTAGACCCTGAAGAAATATGCATAGGATCTGGCTGGTTGGAGAGTTTAATGATACATGGGAGGCACCTTTGCTCAGCAGCAGGCAGGGAAGGTTCTAGAAGAAGCCTAGGGGTTGGTTGTGGGAGAGGCAGCTATAACCAAACCAGGCTAAATGTCCTGACTGTTATTTTGCCATATTCCCTCTTTCTTCTGTATTTATTTCTCTCTCCTAAAATGTAAACCCCCTTGTTGCTTCACTCCTTTCTCAAGATCACCTGTGTACCATGCATTTCCTTCTCTATTATCCCTCTCTCCCACTTGGAATTGATCACCAATGGATGTTGGACTTGGACTAGAGCTAAGTCTTAGGAAAGATGCATAGACAGGAGGATCAAGAAGACTTACCCATCTAGCCCCTGGAGAAGGATACCCATTGCAAGGTATTTTAAAATATATTGTTTTTACTCTTTTGAGATTCTATAATAGTCTTTTGAAAGACCATTCAAAGTAACTTAGGTACATACTTCCCTTCATTAAAGATCAATAAATTAAGAATTCAAGAGATGAAATGATCATTTTATAAATGGCAGAATAGAGATTAAGATGACTTTGCAATGGAATTGATCAGTTTAGCAATGACCAATTTCAGAAAACAGGAGTGCATTCTCCAATACCCACAGAGAAAAGAGAAGGAATGTAAAAAATAAAATCTAGACCCAGCTGCTGAGGACCTTATGTGAGAACCATCATCAGTCAGAAAGCATTTGTTACTTATATGGAATTATTATTGCTCAGCCACAGTGAATGTTCCATACAGAATAGCAAGTCTATCATTTTTCAATGGTGTCGTGTATTTTTATTCTTATTTTTCAGTGACATTAATTCAACACAATTTAAGTACTATGCACATACATAGAACTAAAGAAAATTAAACATGAACATCTGGCCTTTAGGCTATTGTCACAACTTTCTTCAGGCTCTATGCTTGGTATTGTAGCATATGCAATCCTATAATTTCAATAAAAGTGATAAAAATAGACAGTTCACTGTGACCCAAATCTTACAGTATCCAGTACCGTGGAAGAACAAAGAAGAGATACACATTTCTAAAGGATTGTGTAAAGTTTCCAAGGGAAAGTAACATATGAGTCTAGTGTGGAATAGACATGCATTTTTTCAGGAATGTGACAAGGGACAGGCAAAAGGAACAGAGTATTTGAAGACAGAATCACAACACTGATCCCAGAAAAATCTGAAACTATCAGAAAAACATAATTTTTTATTTTTCTTTTTAAAATCTTTTTATTAGATATTTTCTTTATTTACATTTCAAGTGTTGTCCTCTTTCCTGGCCCCCCCACCCCTGGAAACACCCTATCATATCCCTCCTCCCCTTGCTTCTATAAGGGTACTGTTCTCCCATCCACCCACTCCCATCTACCTGCCCTCAAATTCCCCTACACTGGGGTATCCAGCATTCATGGGACCAAGGGCCTCTCCTCCCATTGATGCCTGACAAGGCCATCCTCTGTTACCTATGCAGCTGTAACCATGGGTCCCTCCATGTACTCTTTGGTTGGTGGTTTAGTCCCTGGGGGCTCTGAGAGGTTTGTTTGGTTGATATTATTGTTCTTTCTATGGGGTTGCAAACCCTTTCAGCTCCTTCAGTCCTCTTTCTAACTCCACCATTGGGAATATTTTCTTGTTTCTGTTTACTCAATTATTACCAAAATTGAGCACAAAGATCCTTTCAAAATTAGCCCTGACAAACTATAAGGTACATAGTATGGCATATAATAACATTAAATATTTTTTGTATTATGCCAATAAGAATTGTTATTTTCAAAAAACCACGAACCATTGGTTCACCTAGCTACATCATGAAGCAATACTCTTATAAGAAAAAACAATAATTGGAATCATGAAATCTTTTGAAAGCCAGACATGCCTCTTTTAGTTTGTTTTCTTCGTTGTGATAAACACTAGAAGCAAAAGCATCTTAAGGGAAGAAGGTCTTTATTTCTGCTTACATTTATATTAACAAGTCATCACTGAGGAAAGTCAGGAGGGAACCCGGAACAGAAGCCATAGAGAGAGGCTACTGGCTGGTCTGCTCACAATCTCTTTCTCAGCTGCTGTTCTTACAAAGTCTGAGTACACCTGACTATGGCTAGTGCCACCACAGTGGCTAGGCCTGCCTACATCAAACATCAATCAAGAAAAATCTTCAGAGACCAATTTGATCTGGGCAATTTCTCAATTTAGGTTCTCTCTTCCCAGGTGATAGTAGGATTTTGCTATATTAACAATAAAATTTAATCGACATAACATCTAAAATTCAATTGCACATGGGTAATGAATTCTGGTAATAAAATATTTGTTTCTATGTTGTTCTCTTCCATTTATCCTTTTTTTCTTTTTATATATTCTCTAATCCAACTGACCCTAATAAAAAAAAAAGGAAATCATTAGAAAAGAGTACACAAACTGGTTGTACAGAGGCAAATAGTTAACTCAGGAAAAGTAAGTACAAATTCCATTATACAGTCTAAACAGGGCATATTTTTAAATATAAATGTATATGCATACACACATAGGAATACAATAACAGTGTAAAAGAACACAGTGAATATGAAGGAGAGCAGTGAGGGGTATATTTGAGGGTTTAATGGGAGGAAATGAAAGGGAGAAATGTAATTATATTATAATCCCAAAAATTAAATAAATAATAATTAACTTTAAATATCAGCACACACATATACTTGGCCACACATTAATAGCATTTGAATTGCCTATCAGATCTAGTAGAAAATTCACATTTCTGAGAATTCAGCAGTCATAATTGATTTTTCCAGTACTGTGGATAGTTTGAGTAAGTGAAACATTTCAAATTCAAAAGGACTGATCCTCCAGACTAACTTGCTTATAAAGGGCATTGAATCATAATCCTCTTTTCACAGAGGCTGATATCTAAGATAGAATACAGTTTTTTTTTTTATACTCTAGACAAAAGTTCTTAGTTATTTTGAATACCAAGACAACTAAACACTTTGTGAGAAATGATATAATTTTAAACTCTTTGACTTCAAGCAAATGGAGTTTAGACACTCCGTTTATTTTGTTTTATGAGCAAGAAATGGAAATGGAAAAATAAACTGACACATAAAGTAGTCCAGAGACACAACAAGAACTACTACAAAGAGGTGAAAAAATAATTGCCTTTGGTTTTCTAAAGCCTTTAAGTCTATTACCATTAGGGAAAGAGAAGAGATTCTCTCTCTCTCTCTCTCTCTCTCTCTCTCTCTCTCTCTCTCTCTCTCTCTCTCTCTCTCTCTCTCTGTGTGTCTAATTATACAAGCCAGAAGTTGGTGTCAGGATATGTTTCTGAATTGTTTCTCTACCTTAATTTTGTTTCTTATTTGTTTGTTTTTTGCTTGCTTATTTGTTGTTGTTGTTGTTGTTGTTGTTGTTGTAGTTTGTTTGTTTTCAGCAAGTCTTTCAATGATCCAGGAGCTTGACATTTTGGGCTGGACTAGATGGGCCAGGAGGCCACTCGAATCCTTTTGTCTCTTCCTCCAGCTGATCTGTAGTTAGAGGTAAACACTACCATGCTTGACTTTAACATGAGGTTTGGAAACCTCAGGACAGCATGAGATTTACCCACTGGCCATCATTACAAGAAACCAATTATCCATTTTGAGATTTAAAATTCTCACTTCAAAGAATATTTTTCTCTTTCTATCACCTCCCTAGTCTCACATGTATAAGGTATTGTGAAATTTTCCTCAATGTCATTTACTAAATATGTAATAACAAACACTTGTTCTGAAGTGACTATTTCAAGATAAACATTCCCAATTTCTCAAATAAATTACCTTATTTAGACTTGTGTGTGTGTGAGTAAAATTTCTAATGGCTGAAATTATACTTTGGCACAACAATACATTTGGGGTAGAACAA
This sequence comes from Mus caroli, assembly GCF_978045245.1. Classification (NCBI taxonomy): domain Eukaryota; kingdom Metazoa; phylum Chordata; class Mammalia; order Rodentia; family Muridae; genus Mus; species Mus caroli. The sequence continues at coordinate 80,862,389 of NW_028227261.1, forward strand.
GCTTAAAGTATAGACTGACTCCAAAGCCTTTTGCTTTGTTGGGTCCCCAGAACTATTTTATGAATATTTTATTTTGTTAAAATAGTAGTCCTCCCTTACCCTAAGACAAAAC
>NW_028227261.1:80867500-81067500 GCF_978045245.1 Mus caroli
TCCCCAGTCCCCCAGAATGGGGAAGTGGAAGGGGTTGAGTAGGTGGGGGAGCACTGTCATAGAAGCAAGGACAAGGGGTATAGGATTAGGAGGGGTGTCCAGAAGGGAAACCAGGAAAGGAAATAACATTTGAAATGTAAATAAAGAAAATTTCTAATATTTTTTTTAAATGTCAATCATAAGATATCAATATAAGATGTCAATCAATAAATGGGCTAAAGAAATATACAAATAGTTCTCAAAGATGAAATATAAATGGCTAGTAACACCCTTTAAAAATCACTCTGAGAAATGTAAATTAACAATACAACATTGAGACTTTTTATTTCAGTCGCAATGGCACTTATTAAAGAAAATAACAAATGCAAGAGTAGATGTTAATGAAAGGAAATATTTACATACTCCTGCTAAGAATGAAAACTAATCTAGCACATATAGAAATAAGGGATCTTTCTCAAAAATGAAAGGAAGGAACAGAGGAAGGGATGGGAGGGATGGGAGAGGAAGGACAGGAACAGAGAAAGGCATGAGGAGGAGGAAGAAGAGAAGAAAGAGGAGGAGAAAAAGGAGAAGACGGAGAGGGAGACAGAGAAGGAGGAGGAGGAGGAGAAGAAGAAGAGGAAGAAGAAGAGGAAGAAGAAGAAGAAGAAGAAGAAGAAGAAGAAGAAGAAGAAGAAGAAGAAGAAGAAGAAGAAGAAGAAGAAGAAGAAGAAGAAGAGGAGGAGGAGGAGGAGGAGGAGGAGGAGGAGGAGGAGGAAGAGGAAGAGGAGGGGGAAGAGGAAGAGGAGGAGGAAGAAGAAGAAAGAAGAAAGAAGAAAGAAGAAAGAAGAAAGAAGAAAGAAAGACAGAGAAACCATCTGAAACCATAATTAATATATAACCCAGCAAAATCACTCCTGGGTTTTGTTTTGTTTTTTTGCTTTGTTTGTTTGTTTGTTTTTGGTTTGGTTTAGTTTGGGCTTGTTTGTTTGTTTGTTTGTTTGTTTGTTTGTTTGTTTTTCAAGACAGGGTTTCTCTGTATAGCGCTGGCTGTCCTGGAACTCACTCTGTAGACCAGGCTGGCCTCAAACTCAGACATATGCCAGCCTCTTCCTACCAAGTGCTGGGATTAAAGGCATGCACCACCACTGCGCAGGTAGACATACCCTGCATCAATGTACTCCTCTTCCCAACGACCAACTATTTCTACATCCACCCCACCTTGATGTGTTGCTCTAAGATACTCACCAGCATATTTGACATAGAACAAACTTAAAGTTCAAAATGACTCTTAAGGGCAAACCTTTTGATTGGTGACACTCTAAAATGTTTCTCCTCTGATAAAGTCCCTAACAACTTCCAGCATTATGAAAATTATTCAATTGAGATTTAACATCCAGAAGAATACCTACTTGATTTCTTCAAATTTAATATTCAAGTATATGGTATCTTCAAAAACAGAGCTTTATCATAAAGTTCTGGAGAGTAACCAAGACCAATGGCCATATTTGAAGTGTTTGGGATTCTATGGGAACTCATTGGCTAACAATTCAAAATAAACTAATCAATTCTGACACTGGAGGTTTTTAGAAAGCAATCATAAGTGGGGAGAGAGGAAGGGAATTGGGAGGGAAAGTGGATAGGGAGGGGAGAACCTGATCTGGTATTGGGTAAGGGAAAAGGACTAAAGATCTGAGGGCCTGCAGAAAGAATGTAAACAGGCTACCTCAGAAAATAGGAGATTGGGGTTTCCCCGCCCCAGAATGCACCAGGAACCTAGGAGGTTAGAGACCCCCAGGACTCCCAGGGAGGGACCTTTGATGAAATGCCTGACAGTAGGGAGAGAGAACTTATAAAGCCCACCTCCAGCAGGAAAACAGGACATCAAGTGAGGGATGGGGTTGCCATCCCACAGTCACATCTCTGACTTATAATTGTTCCTGTCTAAAAAGAATTACAGAGAACTGCAGGGATGGAAATGGAGAGGAGCCTGAGGAAAAGAAGGTCCAGTGACAGGCCCAAAGTGGGATCCAGCTCAAGGGGAGGTTCCAAGGTCTGAGACTATTACTGAGGCTATGGAGCGCCCATAAAAATGGATCTATCTTGACTGCGCTCAGAAAGACCCAACAAGCAGCTGAAAGAGTCAGATGCAAATATTTGCAGCCAACCAATGGACAGAAGCAGCTTACCCCTGTTGTTGAATTGGGGAAGGCTGAAAGAATTTGAGGAGAAGGGCAATCCTAGAGTAGGATCAGTAGTAATCTGGACCCCTGAGATCTTTCAAACACTGGACCACCAAATAGCATACACCAGCTGATATGAGGGCCCCAACACATGTACAGTAGAGAACTCCAGGTCTATGTTCATTCAGATATGATGCTCCTAACCCTCAAGAGACTGGAGTCTCCAGGGAGTTTAGGGGTCAGATGGGGTGGAGGGCGGGGGCATCCATGTGGAGATGGTGTGTGGTGGGGTGGAGATATGGGATGCGGAACAGTTGGGAGGTGCAAGGGGAGGGGCAGGGAATGGAATATGGAGTGTTAGAAATGAATTACAAATAATTTTTTTTTAAAAGATGTGGTATCAAGTTGTGGTGTAGCTCCATCATTATGGGATAAGAATATTTAAGCTCTGTTGGTATATGTATATTATTTAGGAAGGTTTTACTCTAATGGTTTTACAGAAGGCATTTCTAAAAAGGCTTTTAGTATTGGTTATTCCTCCCAATCACAATGGAAGTTTTCAGCTGCAAAGAAGAATGATGTTGGGTCATCTTTAGAAAAATGAATGCAGCTGCTGACAATAATATTAACTGAATTAAGCCAGTTCCATTAAAACAATTATATTTTATTTTATTGCATTATTTATTTCTAGACACATAAACCATATGAACAGAAAGACAGAAATATGTATACAACCAAACAATAAAATAAATATTTTAAAATAAAATTTCTCAATTTCTCCTTTCTTTTTCTCTCTGCTTTCTTCACTGCATTCAAATCAGGAGTCTACCAGTTATAAAACAAATTTAAGCAAAGCAACACGTCTCCAAATTTTGTGTAATATAGAATACAAATAAAGGAATATAAATATAATTCAAACCCCTGAATTTCTGAAAGTTCTATTCCTGGGTCAGATTTCTGAATTTACTAGTATTTCCCTGCCACTGAACAGACAGTAGGTATTCTCCACATAGAACATTTTCCAGGTCAAAACAACACTACATTCCAATAACAAAATGATTATAATTCTATCATATTAAAATACTGAAAATAATAATCTTCAATTTACAAAATAAGCTGCCTTATAATATTCTTAAGTAATGATTTCAGTCCCCACAGTAAATCCTCATAAAAATGTGAAGTCTCAAGTAACTAAAGACACAAGTTATGTTTCTCTTGTGACATTTTGTGTCCTAAGAAACTGAAGTCTAAATTTATTCTCCCAATACAGTCTTCTATCAGGTTAGTTTTGTGACTTATGCAACTCAAGAGTCCCAAATGCCCAGGTAGAGTTAGGACTCCTTCAGCAGTAATCACTCAGTGGTCCTATATTAGACTAGATACAGTTTTTTTTTGAGACAGGAGAAGTTAATTCAATGCCAAGCCTTTACTGTATCTAAAGTCTTAAAGATCAATTAAATGATTCCGCATTGGTATTGAACTCAATATGTAAAAAGCAAAACAAAACAAAACAAAACAAAGAAACAAAAACAAAAGGTAGCCCCTTTATAATTTTCCCAAGGGCTCATAGCTAGCCAATAAACTTCACACACAAAAGAAATTTAATTCTAGGTTGCATGCCTTGAGAGTTCATTGCTTCAGATCACCAGAAATCCTTGTCAAATGATAGTACTATACCAGGTGTCTACACTACATAATGTCTGAGAATCCATGTGATTCATTTTGGCACTAATATTTGATATAATATATTTACTGTCTCTAAAGGGAAAATTACAGGATTACAGTGGTTTCTTCATAAAATAGCAAGTTCTTTGACCAGATATTTTAGAAAGCTGATATTACTTTCTGTATATTGAAAATTTCCTAACTTTCATTCTCTTTTTGATGTCACAGATTCTGATACACTAGGACTGGATTTAATGTAGATGTATTATGGAATATAACATCTGCTTTCTTTTGTAAGCAGTTATTTCCAGTGTTCTAGCAGTATTTTCTTTTTTTCCCCCAAACTCACGCTCTGAGTAATAATAATTCCTTACATCTAAATAGAAAACTTGCACAATATTTTGGCTCATTCATAATGAACTGACCTTGAGTTAACCTGAAAAAGAAAAAAATGGTGTTTGATCACTGCTGAGCCTAAATAGAAACTCTCTGAACTCATCTGTATACTTCTCAAGTACCTCCCATAGCCTAAAATTTAGAATAGTTTGAAAGAGCCATTCTATTCCTATGTTTCTAGACATAGACACTAATGATTTGAATCCTAAGTTATTTTGGTGTTCTAGAAAGTATATAGGATGCAGCTGAATTTTACTTGTTAACAACAAAAACATGTTAAAAGCAGTGTAACATGGCTCTAATTTTGGATCTGAGATACATCGGTAACTATCAGATATAAGTGACAGTATGTATGGTTAAGCCAAAGACTAATAAGAAAACCATCTTCTTTACAGGGATAGCTACTTGGTGGAAGAATAATATCAATTCACCCCTTTGGAAATTCCCCTTAAAGATGACTATTTTGGGCTCTGAGAGACAGTTTTCTCCTTGTAATATTCCTAGTCATTCAAGTCACCTCTGTTCCACTCAACAAGTGGGTAGTCAAGAGGTAAGCAGGGGGTAGCCATTATAGAGAAACAAAGAATGAAGATCCCTTTATATGGAAGAAGATCTGTAACAGAAAAATAAGGGTTTCCTGCTTTAAATGAGTATGAAATTTCCCCAACATAATGGTAGAAAACATTGTTTTGTTTGGATTTTATCTTATCATATTTCATTTTGCTATTATTATTATTATTATTAATATATTACTATCCACTAAAAACTTTTTCTTTTTTAAGGACAGACAGAAAGTGAGTGGATCTGGATTGGAAGAGATTTGGATAGAAAATGGGAGGAGTAGAGAGAGGAAACTGTAATCAGGATACATGATGTGAAAAAATCATTTATTTTCAATAATTCTTTTTGTTTTTTACTTAGAGATTCAAAATAAGGCTATGAAACAGTGTCCTTGTGTTCAAAAAATTAGGCAGACTAAGTCAACATCTACAGAAAGTAATAACATATTACTTTTCTTTCTAACACACACACACTCACACACAGAGAGACAAAGAGACAGAGAGACAAAGAGAGTCACTCCTACCAGCTGCCAAACATTGAAACATTACTTAAAGATAAACAAAGAAAAGGAGAAGATAAAAAAAGATGGGCAATCCAATCTCAGTTCTGTATGAAACAAAGTTATGAAAACTAGAACTAGTGATGAAAAGCTTTTGTGGGCGTATCACACTATCACCTCCATAATAAACATTTCATTAACATGTGAAAATCGCCCCTATGCCACCAGAAAAACAAAGATATTAATATTTCTCAATACCACAAGGACATATGAAACCTCAAACAAAAATAAAGGCTTTACATAATATGCCATGAGCTTCATACATTTACCAACCATTTCCCAAGTAAGAAAAAATATGTTTTTTCAACAGTTATCTTATAGAGCGTGAGTTTCTTGACTTCAGATTGTGTTTGCTCACCTTCCGGAGCCAAAAAATAAAATAAAAAAAGTCTCATTTTTCCAAGTATGCAGACCTTACTTCTAGAGTCCTGGCCTTTATCCATGTTTACTCCCATATGGAAACAAATATTTAACAGAAAGTATGACCCACGCATAGAAGAACATATGGTATTTGTCTTTCTGAGCCTGGGTTACTTTACTTAATATAATGTTTTCCAGTTCCTCACATTTTCTGCAAATTTCATAATTATATTTTTCTTTATGACTGAATAAAATTCCATTGAACACATGCATCACTTTTTCACCATCCATTAGTCATTTGATGAATATCTACACTTACTCTATTTCCTTGCTGTGGTAAAAAGAGCAAGGATACACACAGATATACAATCATCTTAATGTCACAATACAAAGCCCTTTGGCTATGTTCCAAGGGTTAGTATAACTGAGTCATGTGGTAATTTGTTTTTTGATAAGCTGCCAAACTTGTTCCATATAGGCTCCACCAATTTATCCAACAATGGATTAGTGTTTCTCCTTCCCCAGATCCTTACAAGTATGTGTGGTCATTTGTTTCCTTAGTAGTGGACATTCTGATTGGAGTGAGATGTAATCTCTAAGTTTTAATTTGCATGTTTCTTATGACTAGAGATGTTAAATATCTTTTATTTCAATATACCTTGAATTAGAATTTTATAAATTCTCTCTCTCTCTCCTCTCTCTCTCTCTCTCTCTCTCTCTCTCTCTCTCTCTCTCTCTCTCTCTCTCTCTCTCTCTCTCTGTGTGTGTGTGTTTGTGTGTGTGTGTGTGTGTGTGTGTGTGTGAATGTTCTTACAAGTGAGTGTAAGCATGTATATGCCACAGCACCTGTGTGCAAGTAGTCAGAAGAAAGCCCTGAGTGTCAGTCTGGTCTTCTAAATTCTTGAGAAAGGACATCCCAGAACCTCTACCTCCCTCTTTCACCCTCTTTGAATCTAGGAAGCTCATTGCCCCACAACATGCTGGGGATTCTCATGTCCCTACCTTCCATCCTTACATAGAAGTACTAGGATTGCTGATGTATTCTATTGCAATTGGCTTTACGTGTTTCTGGGGATCTGAACTCTGGTGTTCATATTTGACCTAATATCTTTTATTATTATTATTATTATTATTATTATTATTATTATTATTATTTCTCACTCCTCACTGCGGTCCTTATTTAAGCATTTTTTATATAATATTGATTACGTCATTGAGCTATAATCATCTCTTCCAATATTTACTATCCAAATCTCCTTACTGGAGTATGACATATCTTCTTTGTTGGTCTCAAGTATAAAACATACTATCTGTTGCATATTAGGCCCTCAGTCATTTTTTTCTAGATTAATTCGTTTTTATTAGATATTCTTTAAATTTCAAATTTTATCCACTTTTCACATTTCCCCTCTGAAAACTCCACTATCCCATCTCCCCATCCCATCCCCCTACTCACTAACGCACTCATTCCCGCTTCCCTATCCTGGCATTCCCCTATACTGGGGCATCGAGTCTTCATGAGACCAAGGGTCTCTCCTCTCATTGATGTCCCACAAGGCCATCCTCTACTACATATGCGGCTGGAGCCTTGAGTCTCTCCATGTGTACTCTGGTTGGTGGTTTAGTCCCTGAGAGCTCTGGGGGTACTGGTTGGTTCATATTGTTGTTCCTCCTATGGGGCTGCTCAGCTCCTTGGGTCCTTTCTCCTCCACTGGGGACCCTGTGCTCAGTCCAATGGATGGCTGTGAGCATCCACTTCTGTAATTGCCATTAGCCAAACATCTTATTCACTGATCCGTCTGTCCAGCACATATATCTCTTTTATAATGTAGATCCAAGTATCTTTTTTTTTTTTATTTTAGTGCCATCATTATATAGTGCCAGCCATTTTCTTTCTGAATCTGATTGAATACTATCTTAAATAAAAGAATAAAACTAATAGAAACAATAATTATAAACTTCAATAATTTAATATGTACTAAATATTGTGATAAACTCTCTATATTCATGGCTTCCTCTGGTCATACAAAATTTTAAAGGGAGATAGAATCTCTAGGAGATACAAGAAATTGTAAAAAGCTAGCAGTAATTAGTGAGCTACTCATGAATGCATGTACAAGTGTACCCACATTTGGCAACATATATGTTGTGGTACACTTCAAGAATTCATTGATACCTCTCTTATGGAGCTTTCTGTCCCTCATGAGCCCATGAATTAAATCTGCATGACTATCCTGCCTATATGCCTGCTTGTTGTAATCAGTCTATATTATAAGAATATTTCTGTGTTGTGATAGAAAAATGCTATTTTAAAACCAGAGTACAACACCTGGCAGTGGTGGCATATGCCTTTAATCCCAGCACTTGGAAGACAGAGGCAGGTGAATTTCTGAGTTTGAGACCAACCTGGTCTACAGAGTGAGTTCCAGTTCCAGAACAGCCAGGGCTGCACAGAGAAACTCTGTCTCAAAACACCAAAAAAAACCAAAATAAAACAAAACAAAACAACAACAACAACAAAAAAAAAAACCAACAACAACAACAAAATTCTTTTATTCCCAAAGCTATATTTATGGAAATTTATAGATATAATCCATAATTAAGAAATAAATTATCTTAACTGTGCCTTCAAAGCAGCTGGATGCTGAGTTTGTCACTTGAAATAGGAAAAGCGTTTGTTCTTGCCTATTTTTATTTTGTGGGTTATGAGCATAGTCATGGGAGAAGTGAAGAGATAAAGATAGAAGTCCTCCTTAATAAAGGGGTTGGATCCATAGTCACAAAAGTAGGCAACATGTAAGAAGATTCTCAGGAAGCAATTTTTCTGTGTAGGAATTGTTTATGAACTATGCAGATTGATATCCATAAAAATGTATTTAATCATATGTAATAAGCATTTTCTTTCACCAGTTTATTTAGATAAAGATGTGTATAACCAACATTGATTTTAGTCATGTTTGAATATGATATCACTGCTTCTTATTTGTGGTTTCAGAAAAATTAGTGGAGAGAGATGATAGGATCTGGGATTACAAACTATGAAGGAGACACAGAGAAAAAAATCTAATACATGCTGACTTATGATCAATGACATACCCACCCATAATAGAAGATGGGTGGATTTAGAGTGTATTAATCATTTTGTATGAAAAAAGCAACATTTGAAGCTGCAGATTTAATGTTTTTAGAGAACACTCATTAATAGAGAAGAAAATGAGAGATTTAATAATTGTATTTCATGTCTAATAAATGACAGTGCCATGATCTTCTAAATACAGGCTCAGTATTATTTACAAATACAGTTTATCTTTCCTAATCATGGAATGACACTTAAATAACTGTATACCCTCTCAAAATATACAAGTCAAATAACCCCTAAATATGTTCTAAATATTTGTCCTTACACACAATACCGAATAGTTTAGTTTTCACCTCTCATCAAAAAGAACTTTTCTTTGTAATAAATGGAGATGATTACAAAAATTACAACTAATCAAAATACAGAGTTGTAGAGTCTTGTTCCAATGGATATGTCTATAAAACAATTTCTGCATCTTAAGCTCAGGGATCAGGTAAAAGAGAAGGTGCAAAGATTATAAGAGCCAGAGAAACAGAAAGTTAACTATGATACTGTCTTCTAGAAATGGCAGAAGCCAAATGCTCAATCTCTCACCAATGTGACTGCCTAAACATGAGTTCAACAAGGATAATAACAATATTCCAAAGTGGATGGGAGAGATAGAGGGTATTTTGTGGGTGAATCAGGGTTAGGTGAGGGTGGTGGATAATGGCCAGGAGTCCTCAACTCTAGACCAAGAACTATAGGCAATGACAGAATGGAGAGAGTGGGATAAATAATGTTCTCCAGAGAACAAAACACTAACTGGTTATCCAATACCAGATAACCGGTTAGGTATATAGAAAGAAACTAGGCAAGAGAAGAGGATTGTCCAAGGAAGAGGAAATATAATGTAGTATTACTGAGTGATAAGTGGAAATAACAGTTAAAGACACCATCTTTGGAGTCATTCATTGCCTCTGGTCCTTACAATCTTCCCATTTCTTTTTCTGCATATATCTCTGAGCCTTGAGCAGAGATTTGTGTAAACATCTCATCTAGGACTGAGAATTCTAAAGTCTCTCACTCTCTGCACATTGTCCAGTTCTGAGTTTCTGTTTTAATCTCCATCTCCTGCAAGAAGATGCTTTTATATGGGTTGATCAAGGAACTGATGTTGTTACAGCACTAGGTTAAGAGTTGTTTTATTGCTGTGTTCCGTTAGCAGAATAAAAATATTAGGTTCTCCCTAAGCCAACAGACTGTCTAGTTTCAGATTCTTAGTCACGTTAGCAGTATCAGGGGTTAGGTTCAATCTCTTTGAATGGTTCTTAAACCCCAGAACTACCACTGTTGTAGAAATATATCTCTGGTAATCAATAAAATGGTTCCTTAGGAAGTTGGAAATAAACCTACCTCAAGATCCGGTTATAACACTCTTGGACATATACCAAATGAACTCTACGTCCTATTACAGAGATACTAGTTCATCCATGTTCGTTGCTCCTATATTTATAAGACCTGGAATTAGAAACAGCTAATTTTCCATCTATTAGTGTGTAGGTAGTAAAACTGCATTACATTTCACGATGGAATGTTATGCAACTGTTAAGAAATATGACATTTGCAAATAATTGGATCTGGATAGAAAGAAGTCACTTTGAGTGAAATAACCTAGACTTCAAAAGACAAATAATATATTTTTCTTCTGTATACAATAACTGTTACACGATTAATATGTGTGCTACAATTCAAATAACTACAGAGTTTAGGTTCCTAGTAAAAGACTAAGCAAGAGGCTCTCCTGTTATAGTCTTACAGAGACATAACGTGGAAACTAGAATAGTATGACAAATTTGAGAAAAAGATGGACGAGAAGGGTAAAGAAGGGAATATGGAAAGGGGCAACTAACACTAAAGTCCATATCAAAATCTTCCCTTGAAGAACTTTACTAGAATGTATACATGTATGTAAATAATCAAAATTAAGTCACCAAATCATATGATAGACAATGCTCCAATTAGACATCTTATGGTACTAGGTAAACCCTCCAGTGCCAGGAATGGTTTGCATTGTATTGAGTTATTGGCCAAAGGGGTACCAAGGAACCCCTTAAGCAACAGTCGTATCCAAGGCTATCAGTTGCTACTAAAAAAAAACCTCAGGGAATTGCTCTGTTGCTGAAGATAACACTTACTTATGTCATCAAATGTGAAGAATCCAAAGTGATACCTTACTGGAAGCTTCAACCGAACTAACTAGCATTAATGTAGAAAGAAGGCACTCTCCACTCTACCAGCTACAAACTGGAGTTATAATAGTAACCTCCCTACAAGACAGAATCTCAAAGATTAAAATAAATTAAATATTTTTTAATTTTTGAAATTATATTTTCAATATACAAGTAAATGGGAATCTAGAAATGTTAACATCACTATCTCTGGGCACTTTCTATTTCACAGTGGAAAGTGTCATCTTAGCTCCCCTCATACATCAAGAATTTTTATTTCTGGTTAGCCTAATATAAATTATATTTAGTCAGCTTTAGAGCTTGATCTCTAAACTTATTTACTAGTTATTAATTTGATTTTTTTCTGTTATTATATCATAGGTGGAATAGGTCTTGAGAAATCAAGAACAAAACCTCTTTAACAGGATCTATGAAGAAAAAATATATTTGTAAGACAACTTCAATGAAGGGAAACCTAGAATTTATACATGAAGTTGAATGAGAAATTAAAATAAAATTTCAATAAGTTTAGTTTAAATTGTCAAGGAGTCGAGCACCAAGGAGAAGCCATTAGGCCTGCAATGACTCAGTGGTTAAGGGTACATCCTGCTCTTGTAGGAGATCTAACTTCAGGTCCTAGCACTGATGTCAGGTTCCTCAAAATCACATGTCACACTGGACCCAGGAGATGCAACAACATTTCTAGCTTCAACATGTATGTACACTCACATCCACAAATACACACACACACACACACACACACACACACACTTCACATACTTAAAAATGAGAAATAAACAACTTTTAAAAAGACATAATTTGTCAATTCATTGCATGTTACTGGAAGGTTTTGTAACAATAAAGGGACAATAAAAATTATTTTAAAGCTTTATCTGTACACAATTAGAAATGATTTACAGTGGAAAGCAATTATCTGCATGCCTATTAGATTATGTCACATTAAATCCACTAAAGCTTTGAACTTGATGAAAATATTAAGAAAAATGAAGTCTAATAAACACATAAAGAGATAAGAGAGATTTTGAATGGCTGGATTGAAATAATAAATACAGATCCAGTTAAAAGTAACTAAAACTCAGAAAGCAGCAGTTTGAGCTTAGTGAAAGGACAGAGATAATCAATTCAACATCAGAATTCTAAGGTATTCTTAAAGGTAGTTAGAATTTAGGGGATGATAAGGAAGGAAGGGAGAACCAGTTTTCTTCATGGATGGTCAGCCATAAGTACATGCACTGCAGTATTAAGTGGGTTCAGCAGTGTGTGTGTGTGTGTGTGTGTGTGTGTGTGTGTGTGTGTGTGTGTGTGTGTGAACAATTATAGAAAAACAGGTCATTAATTTATGAATGGTTTATTGGCAAGAAAGAAGATGGAGGTGAGGAAATGATGTAAATATAGTATATTCACATATGAATTATCAAATAAGTTAAAGACCAAGAGTTAGGAGAGAAGTGAGAATTGAATCAAAGAGAGCTTAATAGGGAGTGAGGGATCAGAGGAAGATAAAAGGAAGTCCAGTACAAAACCTTGGGTAGCCTCTACATCCTGTAAACTACTCCAGACTAAGAGCATGAGAAGATGACTGTGTAGGCAGAAAACTAAAAGGCTGTCAAAGTGACAGGCTATATCAGTGAGCATTACAAGATGAAGACAGATAATATTGCAAATAGTGTACATTCCAAAGGTTAGCTAGAATGAAAATGTGTAAGAATTATTTCATCAGTGATAAAATAATTTTCAATGGAAGAGGATACATATTTCAGAGAGATCTAGATCTTTCTTTTTATTTAATAGCATTTAGATTTCCATTATAGCAAAAATGATGGGCTCTTCTTTGGTAACTACTAAAGACAAAATTCATCTGTTGAACTCCTAACTCAAGTTGACAGTATATAAAGTTGTTTAAGAGTTAATTAGTGTTAAAAGAAGTTATACCAATTTGGCTATAATTAAGTGAGATCATTGTCCCTATAAACAAGGAAGACCACAGGAGAGAGTTCTCCCTGAACTCGTAAAAACAAATTAATAAAATACCTAGAAATACTTAAGACAGAGAAAGTTCCCTGTAAAATAGATGATGGTACCTTGTTTTTAGGGTTAAAATTGCTAAAACCATAGGAAAAAGTAAATTTAGTTTCTTAAGGCATTCAGAATGCTATATTGTAATGGCAAATCCAATCATGAATAATGTCATTGGGTTTCATTTCTCAGCCCAAGGAATTGGGCATTCTTGAATCTAATTTGTGTCCATGGCTGTATCTTCTAACCATTGGCATTGGATTAATAACTTCTCTAACCTTAAATCACAGCATTCAGAGTAAAAAGGAAGACAATTTAAACCATCACTGAGAGTCTTCTTAACCCTCCTGGTCGGTGAAAAAGAATGTCATTATGAGAAGTTTGATAAGCACCCAAATGGAAATGTTATCTTCATTACTAGAGACAAGTATTTGAGGAACTGGCCTAGAGAGATTTTCAAGTGGTCTTCTAGTACAATCACTTTTTATAAGGTTTTTGGAAGTACTTGAGAGGGTATAGCCAAGAAAAAGCTGACTTTTTTGGGGGAAAAGTGTGTTTATCGAACACTATTTTTTTTCTCAAAAATCTCTCCAGAAAACTTTCCCCAGAACCTAGCCTGATAACTGTAGTCTTCACTTCAAGTCAATGAAAGAAGGAAACTTCTCATTACAATATATGTACATCGTTATAGAAAACTACAACCAGTAAAAATGCAGAGCTGTGTTTCCCAGTCCCAACCAGTGTACTTATAATATAACATCCATACCTATGGTAGAAAGATTGTAAAAGCCAGAAGAACAGTGACTTGGTTGTGAGACTGTGTCTATTAGCAATGTCAAAGCTGCATCCACCAACATGGTTGCCTGAAAAATGTTCTGAAAAAGTAAAATAGTCATGCTAACATGGACAAGCAGTTGTGGATTTGATAGCCCAGGAAGCTTCAAGCCTAAACAAAGACTATAAGCAACTAAGAAATACTGAAAATGGGAGCAATAGTCTTCTCTGGAGAAGAGCATTATAACTTTTTAATCAATATCAAATAATCAGCTCTGAATATAATATGTGTGTGTGCAAAACAAATAATGAAGAAAGGTACTATGAATTAAAAAAGTAAAAAACAAAGAGGAGAATTTGGAAGAATTTTATGGGGAGAAAAAGGAGGAAAAATTGTAAGTATATTATAATCTCGAAAATGTAAAAGAAATGTTTATTTTTATAAGCAGATGTGTGTTTCACATTGCTTGGAATTCCATTTCTCATCTATATAATCTTATTTTGAGTATTCTGTACTATGTAGTCTAAGTTCAGTAAAAAGTTCATGAATAAAAAATATGTTCACTATTAAGTTCTATACTCTGAGAAATAGTGAATGCATTCAAAGGAAATGAAAACTGAGGCTTTAACCCATTCAATATGCTAGAAGTGAAACTTAACTTCATTTGTATTCAGCTGTCACTCTAAGCACTGAAAGCTGGATGATATAACAACCTTTTGTATCTGTTTTCTTTTTTAATTCATTCATTCATTCATTCATTCAATTTACATCCCCAAATCAGCACCCCCTTCTCCCAGTACTCTCCTCATGCAGATCCATCCTCTATTCCTCTCTATCCTCCTTTAAGAAGGAGTATCTCCATTCTTTGTATCACCCCACACAGTACCCCTCCCCCACAATGTCACCCCAAACTCCATCACATCAAGCCAATCCAAGACTTTCATCTTTTCAAACTGAGAACAAACAAGACAGCCCAGTTAGGAGAAGGGAATTCACAGTCAGGCAGGCAACGGGATTCAGGTTCAGCCTCTACTCCAGTTGTTGGGGGACCTGTATGAGGACCAAGCTGCACATTTGCAGCATATGTGCGGGGTGGGCCTAGGAACAACCCATGCATGCCTTCTGGTAGGTGGCTCAGTCTCTGGGAGCCCCCAAAGGTCCAAGTTATTTGGCTTTGTTGGTCTTCCTGTTTAGTCCCTGTCCTCATCTGGGCCCTTTAATCTTTCCCCCAACTCTTCCACAAGACTCCCTGAGCTCTACCTAATTTAGTTTGGCTGTGGGTCTCTGCATCTCTTTCCACTGACTGTGGAGTAGATCATCACAGAGGACAGTTATGCCAGACTCCTGTCTTCAAGCATAATAGATTATCCTTAATAGTATCAGGGATTGGTTCTTGCACATGGGATGGGTTTTAATTTGGGCCAGTCATTGGTAGGACATTCCCTCAGTCTCTGTTCCATCTTTATCCCTGGACATCTTTATTTTCCCATGCTTTTTAAAATAAATGAAATTAATTGTTTTATTTATTTACATCCCAAATGTTTCTCCCTTCCTAGTGTCCCCTCCAAGAGTCCCCTCATATCCCCTTCTCTTCACCTCTGAGAGATACCCGAGGGTACACCTCCACTTTGAGTCATCACATCTCTACAGGTTTAGGTACAAGCTTTCCTACTGAGGCCAGACAAGACAGCCCTCTGAGGAGTTAAACATGAATGAAAGTCCAAATAAGGATGCTTAAATTTCATTTAGAAGAGACAACAGAATAATTATGTGTGGCACAGGAAAGGAGAGACCTGGGTGAGAGAGGGAAAGGGGAGGGGAACACATATCTGCTAATATGTATTGGGTGCCTCAGACCAGCCCGTGTATGCTCTTTGGTTGGTGGCTCAGACTCTGGGAGAGACCTGAGTTCTAGATTAGTTGACACTATTGGTCTTTTTATGGGATTACTTTCCCCCTCAGTTCCTTCAGTCCTTCCCCTAATTCTTGCATAGGTTCTCCAACTTCAGTCCAATGCTTGGGTGGAAGTATCTTCATCAGTATCAGTCAGCTACTGGTTGAGCCTCTCAGTGGCCAGTCATGCTAGGCTCCTGTCTGCAAGCACAACATAGCTTCATTAATAGTGTGAGGGATTGGTACCTGCCCCTGTCCATGGGACAGTTACCAAGTTGGAACAGTTACTGCTCAGCCATTTTTTTTAGTTTGGTTCATGCATTTCCTTTAGTCAGAAGCAATTTGTTGTCAAAAGTTTTGCAGTTGGTTGGTTGATGTCTCCCCTTACACCTGATCTTACCTCCCATTTCCCCTCCCCTTCCCCTCTCTCACCCAGGTCTCTCCTTTCCTGTGCCACACATAATTATTCTGTTGTCTCTTCTAAATGAAATTTAAGCATCCTTATTTGGATCTTCATTCATGTTTAACTCCTCAATGTCTTTGGGAAATATCATGGATATTCTGTACTTGGGGTTAATATACCTTTATCAATAAGTACTTCCATGCATTTTCTTTTGGGTCTGGATTACCTCACTCAATGATATTTTCTAGTGACATCCATTTGCCTGCAAAATTAATGATGTCTTTGCTTTTAATTGCTGAATAGTATTCCATTGTAAAAATGAGCCACATTTTCTGAATCAATTCTTCAGTTGAGGGACATCTGGGTTGTTTCCAGTTTCTGGCTATTAGGAGTAAAGCTTCTATAGACACAGTGGAGCACATGTCCTTGTGCTATAGAGCATATTTTGGGTATATGTGCAGGAGTGGTATAGCTGTGTTCTCAGGTAAAATGATTCCTGTTTTCCTAAGGAACTGCCAGATTGACTTCCAAAGTGGTTGTACAAGTTTGCATTGCCACCAATAATGGAAGAGTGTTCTCTTTCTCCACATCCTCACCAGCATGTGATTTTGCTTGAGCTTTTGATCTTAGCCATTCTGATTGGTATAAATTGGAATCTTGGGTCGTTTTGATTTGTATTTTCCTGATAGCTAAGACTATTGAACATTTTAAGTGCTTCTAGGTTGCTAAAAAATCTTTCTTTAGGTCTGTACCCCATTTTTCAAACAGGTTATTTGGGTTCTTTGAGTCTAGCTTTTTAGCCCTCTGTCAGATGTAGGGTTAGTAACAATATTTTCCTATATGTAGGCTGCTGTTTTATCCTATTGACATTGTCCTTTGCCTACCGGAAGTTTTTTAGTTTCAAGAGATCTCATTTATCAGCTGTTGATTTTTTTTTTGCTTTTTTTATTAGATATTTTATTTTCTTTATTTACATTTCAAATGCTACCCCGAAATTTCCCTATACCCTCCCCCCGCCCTGCTCCCCTACCCACCCACTCCCACTACTTGGCCCTGCCATTCCCCTGTATAAAGTTTGCAAGACCAAGGGGCCTCTCTTCCCAATGATGGCCGACTAGGCCATCTTCTGCTACATACAGTTGTTGATTTTTAGAGCCTGAGCCATTAGTATTCTGTTCATCTCTCACTGTTAATCTTGTAGGCAGGACACATTTTGGGTTAAAGCATTTGTGGGTGCTTTGCTTTCCTTACCTCTCCACTGGGAGTCATGCCTGGCTACAAGAAGTGATCCCCTGCAGGATCCATACACCTCAATTCTCAGAGTCTCAGCTCAAGTAATTTCCATAGACACTCCAGGGCCTCCCCCAATTCCCAGATCTCTCTGCACCTGTTTTCTAAAAAAAACCTTTTCTTCTCTCATACAACTGCTTCAGATATAAGTTGTAGTTTTATTTTAAAAATGTACAGCAACCGCCCTGAAGCCAGTGACAACATGATCACAGGAACATTTTCAAAACTGGATCAGCTTGCATGTTTTGTGAAACAGCATGTTTACCCAGGATTTTCAGAATAGATGAGTTTAAGCTAATGCAAAGTAATAAATAGTATTATGTAGACCATATACTTGACTTATAACCATTTTCATTAACAACAAATTTTTTGAAGAATTCATTTTATATATCATAAACTTTTCTATTGGCTTTCCTGTTTGGGCTGCCTTTGTCATCATAATTCTTATGACACTGATATTATTCAAAATTATAAATGAAACAATATTGTACAAATATGAAACTATGACTTTCTTTCTAGGCAAGAGTCAATAAAAGGAAACTGAAAGGTATATAAAATGTTTGGTTTCATTAAATCAGATAACATGGAGGCAAAACCAATAAGCAAAGCACAAAACAGAAATACATCATTTGCCCATGGTTGCAGGAAATTTTTTCTTAAATCTTGGTGTAATTTGCTTTCATGAAGCACTTCATATTTAGATATTGTTAACAAACAAAGGAAAACATTGTTGCTGTACTTATTTATATATATGTAAAGTGAACTTTGAGCTTAAACTGAAAGATTAATAAGATTTTTTTCTACAAGGTGAAAGACTTCCAATAGATTCCAAATATATTCTTTGAGATTTTCATTGATATATACAATGATCAGTGATCATTTCTGTACTAGTTTTGTTCTCAGTTGCTGCAATAAAACACTAGACAGAAGAAACATGTGGGAGTTTATTTGGCTTACAGTTTATAATCTTTCATTGAGAAAATCCAAGGAAGGAAGTCAAACCTGGAATCTACAGGCAGAAACTAAAGCAGACTATGAAGGAACATTAAATACTTGCTTGCTTCATCCGACTTGCTTACATATATTTTTATTAAAGCCCAGGTCTACATACCTATTGATGGCACCATATAGAACAGACCATAGTGGGTCCTACATCATTTAACAACAAAGAAAATTGACCTTAGACATACATACATGTTTATGTATTAGAATAAATTCCTCAGATGAGGTTCCCTCTTCTCAGGAATATCTAGTTAAAAGTCAAAGCTAATATCCACTTATCAGTGAGTACATATTGTGAGAGTTCTACAGATCCTAACCAACAGGACTCCCTCTAAATTTCACGTCTTTTTTTTTCTTTAAAAAACATATATATGCACAGACACATACACACACACACACACACACACACACACACACACACACTACTATCAGTTCTGTACAGGTGTGGGGCCATCTAGTAAGCATGGACTACTTACCAGTAGTCACACACCCCAAAAAATATCTACCTCCCCAAGAAGTTATCCTCTTCCTATAGTTCTAGAGTTAAGGGTGAGTCCTCATCAGCTCCTCTCCCATCCTTGTAGGGATTTTGGTGGGTTTAATATTGTTCATGTCTTGTGAATGTAAGCACAGCAGCTGTGAGTTCAGGAATTATATCTTCTCATGAATTCTTCTTGAGCATTTTATAGCATACCTCCTACCTTCCTGTTCTTAAGTTTTTTCCAACCCTTTTCCTAGGATGTTTCATGAGCAGGGTGTTAGTGTAGATAATCCATTTAAGTCTTAGTATTCACAGTCATGAGCTCCTTATATCTTATCTAGTAATGTATATTTAACATTTACCACTGCCTTCCGCCAAAGGAATCTCTTTTGAACTAGGTGGGGAACAGAATACATATATGAGCACAGGCATAAACATTTAGAAGGCAGATTGACAGTATGACCATTTAGAAAAATAACAACTGGAGGTTCACCCTATGCCTTATGACCTTATCAGCAACGTGATTTGGACAAGGTTTACAACACAAGTAATGGATTTACTCTTGAAAAGCAGTCCTCAAATCCAATCACAAAGCCATTGGTGGTTTCAAAACAGCCATACCACTACTTCATCAGTAAGTATGTCTTGCTTGTCAAGTCTCTAGTGAAGCATGGAGGATATAATAATTGGTAAGATCACTGATGTCTTTTCTCCACCAAAAGCCTACTTAGAACTTTCTGGCCCTATGAAGCTAGACACCAGGGAGGAAGAAGACACAGATTTATATGTATATATATATATATATATATATATATATATATATATATATATATATATATATACATAAAAGTGAACTTAAAAATTCTCCTCTCTTTTCTTTGTAACCTGTGAGTAGATTGTATTTTATTCAAATAAATAATACCTTATGTTCTACACTGTGCAATTTGAAGAATAGATTAAATATGAGTTGATAGAATAAAGTTATTCCCTAATATAAGTCATTCCTTTCTACCTGCTCATGGTCAGATAGTCACCAGGAATTCTTTAGTGGACCAGCAAAATTAGAAGGGATCTCTAGACAAACATATTTCAATAAATTCTAATGTAAGAGTAATCTATGAGAATGGTATTACAAAATAAGAGTAAACTCAATAAGAATGAACTCAATGAGTAAACTTCAATGACTGAAGGTCTAAGGTATTTCAGGTTCTCTACTGGATATGTTTTCTGAGGTTTCTTCTTTCTAACTGCAATCTATTCAAATGTTTACTAAAATACTGTGTAGGAAAGATTAACTTACTGTAATAAATTACCCATTGCTAGGCTTTTGCTGTTTCATTTATTTTGATTGCATAAATTAAACAAAACCATCATTCTATGAGAAACATATAAACCTATAAAGGACAAAATGGCAGCTCTTTTGAAGTCAATAATATGAGTTATCACTCCTCCAGGGAGACTCCAATCTCCTATACATAAGTAACAAAAAAGCATACCAAAACACCGGTTTAGAGTAAGACATATGTTCCAAGATAGAGTATACACTAAATGCACACTTTTATGGCCTCAAAATTATTCCAAACTCAATGATTTCCAATTTACCTCTAGATATTATCAAAATATCAAGAACCTTCAAGGGAAAAAAAAAAGGTAAAAGACTTCATAATGAGAAAGAAAAATGACCAAGAGTACATCTGGTATAGGGTTAATAATTAAACAAAACAAAAATAGGAAATCAAGAAAACAAAGAACCCATTTTTTAAAATGAGGTACAAATTTAAATAGACAACTGTAGAAGAAGAAGGATAACTATACAAAGAAGCAAAACGAAGACCTGTTTCTTTGACAAAATCAGCAAGATAGATAAACCCTTAGCCCAACTAACTGGAGGGCACAGAGATAATATCCAAATTAACACAGTTAGAAATGAAAAGGGAGATGTAATGACAGAAACTGAGGAAATTCACAAAATTATTGAATCCTACTACAAAAGCTTATACTCAACAAAACTGGAAAATCTAGATGAAATAGAAACTTTCTGAACTGATTACAGATAACAAAGTTAAATCAGGATCAGATAAACCATCTAAATGGACCAATAACCACTAAGGAAATAGAAGCAGTCATTAAAAGTCTCCCACCAAAAGAAGCCCAGGGCAAGATGGTCTTAGTGCAGAATTCTATTAGACCTTCAAAGAAGACATAATGCCAACACTTCTAAAATTGTTTCACAAGAAAGAAAGAAAAGAAACACTGCCCAACATGTTCTATGAAACCATACTTGAAATGATACCTAAACCACACGAAGATCTAACAAAGAAAAAGAGTGACAGACCAATTTCCCCTATGAATATCAATGAAAAATACCGAGTAAAATTCTCGAAAACTGAATCCAAGAACTTGTCAAAACTATCATTAGCCATAATCAAGTAGGTTCCATCTTAGGATGTAGGGATGGTTCAATATGTGGGAATCCATCAATGTAATCCACTATATAAGCAAACTCCAAAAACCACTTGATCATCTCATTAGATGCTGAAAAAGACTTTGACAAAATATAACACCTCTTCATGCTAAAAGTATTGGAGAGATCAGGAATTCAAGATCCACACCTAAACATAATAAAAGCAATACACAGCAAACCAATAGCCAACATCAAGCTAAACAGAGATAAACTAGAAACAATCCCACTAAAATTAGGGAAAAGACAAGGCTGACCACTCCACTCCTATGTTTTCAAAATAGTACTCAAAATTATAGCCAGATCAATTAGGCAACAAAAGGAGATCAAATGGATACAAATTGGGAAGGAGGAAGAAAGAAATTGAAGGCCTCAGAAGATGGAAAGAACTTCCATGCTTATGTATTAGCAGGATTAACATAGTAATAGTGGACATCTTACCAAAAGCAATCTACAAAATCAATGCAATCCCCATCAAAATTCCAATTTGATTCTACACGGTGATAGAAAGAGCAATTTTCCATGGGAGGAGAGGCCCATGGTATTGAAAACATCATATGCCCCAGTACAGGGGAATGCCAGAACCAGGAAGTGGGAGTGGGTGGGTTGGGGAGCAGGGCAGAGGAGGGTATAGGCGGCTTTGGGGATAGCATTTGAAATGTAAATGAAGAAAAAGTCTAATAAAAAAGACAACTTACAGTTCTGTTTTATGGTAAAGATGTGATTGAGATGGTTACTTAGTTATCTCTACTGGTGATAAACCATCATTAATAAACTCCCTTTTGCCCATTGTAAAAAGTAAAAACCAAACAAACAAACAAACAAAAAGAACAAAAATTCAAAACAAACAAACAAACAAAAAACAAAGAAAGAAAGAAAAGAAAGAGCAATTTTCAAATTCATCTAGAATAACAAAAATCCCAGGATATCAAAAATAAAAGAAATTCTGGGGAACTGCTGTCCCTGACCTCAAGCTGTACTACAGAGCTAAAAACTGCATGGTATTGATACAGGCAGGTAGATCAATGAAATAGAACTGACCTGAAATAAACCCACACCTATGATCACTTGATATTTGACCAAGAAGCCAAAATCATCCAGTGGGGAGAAAATAACAGCATTTTCAACAAATGGTGATGGTTCAACTGGCAGTAAGCATGTAGAAAAATGCAAATTGATCCATTCTTTTCTCCTTGTACAAAGCTCAAGTCCAAGTGGATCAAGAACCTACAATAAAACCAGATATACTGAATCTAATAGAAGAGAAGGAAGGAAAGAACTTCCCACACATTGGCACAGGGGAAAATTTCTTGAACAAAAGACCAATGGCTCATGCTCTAAGAGCAACAATTGACAAATATAACCTCATAAAATGGAAAAGCATCTGTAAGGCAACCCACAGATTAGGAAAAGTCTTTTACCAACCCTACATCTGATAGAGGGCTAATATCTAAAATGTACAAAGAACTCAAGAAGTTAGACTCCAGAGAACCAAATAATACTATTAAAAATGAGATACAGAGCTAAAGAAAGAATTCTCAATTATAGAATCTTGAATATCTGAGAAATATTTAAAGAAATATTCAACATCCTTAGTCATCAAGGAAATGCAAATCAGAACAACCCTGAGTTTCCACCTCACACCAATCAGAATGGCTAATAGTTTACCTGAAGACCCAGCTATCACACTACTGAGCATATACCCAAAAGATGCTCCACCATATCATAAGAACACATGCTCTACTATGTTCATGGAAGCTTTATTCCCAATAGCCAGAAACTAGAAGTTACCCGGATATCCCTCAACTGAATAATGGATACAGAAAATTTGGTTCATTTACACAGTGTTATTCAGGTATTAAAGAACAAGGACATCATGAATTTTGCAGGCAAATGGATGGAATGAGAAAATATCATCCTGAGTGAGGTAACCCAATCACAAAAGAACACTTGTGGTATGCATTCACTGATAAGTGGATATTAACCCTAAAGCTCAGAATACCCAAGATAAAATACAGAGACAACACAAAGCTCAAGAACATGGAAGACCAAAATGTGGATGCTTCAGTCCTTCTTAGAGGAGGGAACAAAATACCCATGGGAAGGGTTACAGAGACAAAGTGATGAAAAGAGACTGAAGGAAAGGTCATCCAGAGACTGACCCATCTGGGGATCCATACCACATACGAACCCAGACACTATTGTGGATGCCAACAAGTGCTTGCTGGCAGGAGCCTGATATAGCTGTCTGCTGAGAGGCTCTGCCAGTGACTGAAAAATACAGAGGTGGATGTTCTCAGCCAACCATTGGACTGAGCACAGGGTCCCTAGTAGAGGAGCTATACAAAGGATCTAAGGAGCTTAAGGAGGTTGAAGCCCCTTAGGAGGAACAACAATATGAACCAACCAGTACCCCCAGAGCTCCCAAGGTCTTAGCACCAATTGAAGAGTACACATGGAGGGACCCATGGTTCCAGCCATATGTGTAGCAGAGGATGGCCTTGTTATACATCAATGGGAGGAGAGGCCCTTGGTCCTGAGAAGGATTTATGCCTCAGTGTAGGGGAATGTCAGGACAGGGAAGCAGGAATGGGTGGGTTGGTGAGCAGGGGGAAGGGGAGATAGGGGGTTTTCGGAGGGGAAACCAGGAAAGGGGATAACATTTGAAATGTAAATAAAGAAAATATCTAATAAAAAAAAAGGAAAAAGAAAATACCATCCTGAGTGAGGTAACCCAGACACAAAAGAACACACATGGTGTGTACTCATTGATAAATGGATATTAGCCCAAAATCTCAGCATACCAAGGATGCAACCGAGAAATCACATGGAGCTTAAGAAGAAGGAAGACCAAAGTGTATATGCTTCAATCCTACATAGAACAGGGAACAAAATAATCACAGGAGATAGAGGGAGGGAGTGATCTGTGAGGGAGAGTGGACGGGGAGGGAGAAGGTGGGGAGGAATAAGTATTAGAAGGAACAAGGGAAAAGTACAAATGGTCAGAAAAGTAAGTAGAAACATGTAGCAGTAGAATGGGGTATTGGATGTAGTCACTAGAAAGTTACAGACTCCAGGGAGGTTAGAGACTCTTAGGACCCAATGGTGATGACTTTAGCTGAAATACTCAACAAAGGGGTGAAACCACTTCCAGTAGATAGGCGTAGCCCCCAGTTGAGGGATGTGGCCACCTACACAGCTCAAAATTCTTAATCCAGAAATATTCTTATCCAAAGGAAAGACAGACAAAAAAAAAAAGAAAAGAAATGAAAAGAAAAGAAAAGAAAAGAAAAGAAAAGAAAAGAAAAGAAAAGAAAAGAAAAGAAAAGAAACAGAGACAAAAAGGGAAAGTTGTCCAGAAACTGCCCCACCTAGGGGTCCATCTCATCTCAGACACCAAACCCCCACACTATTCTTAATGCCAAGAAGTACTTGCTGACAGGTGCCTGATATGATTGTTCCCTGAGAGGTTCTACCAGCACCTGACCAATAAAAATGCAGGTACTCAAAGCCAACCATTGGACTGAGCTCGCAGATCCCAATGGAAAAGCTAGGGGAAGGACTGAAGGAGCTGAAGAGGACTGCAACCCCATATGAAGAAGAATAACAGCTAGCTGGAACACCCAGAGCTCCCAGAAACTAAACCACCAACCAAAGATGATAAATGGAGGGAGCCATGACTCCAGATACATATGTAGCAGATGATGGCCTTATCTGATATCAATGGGAGGTTTGATGTCCCAGTGTAGGGTGATGCTAGAGGGGTAAGGAGGGAGTGGATGATTGGGTGGAAAAGTATACTTATAGAGGCAAAGGTGAGGAAAAAGAGGGGGTGGGATGGGAGCTTTGTGGAGGGATAACCAGGAAGGGAGATATCATTTGAAATATAAACAAATAGAATGATTAATTTAAAAAAAGAATCTAGAGAAATTGAGCTGGTGCTTAACTAGAGCCTCCAATGCTCATGGCATTGAGTGAATCTCTGCATGCTACTGGAGTCAAAAGGTAAATACCAACATAACTACCAACCCTTTGATCTGTAACAGTGACCTTTCTGCAAAAATGCATTAGTACAATAGTGGCTCAAAACTTGTGGGAGTAAACAGTCAATATGTGCTTGGATTTAAGGTACATTGCATGAGATGGAACCCATGTACTACATAGATGGCCAAGAATCTGAGACAAGCTAGTTCATGGACCTAGAGAAAAATCAAATACACTGCTCTCTTAAATAAACATAATAAGCCAGGTGTAGTGGTGCAAGCCTTTAATCCCAGCACTCTGGAGGCAGAGGCAGGTGGATTTCTGAGTTTGAGGCCAGCCTGGTCTACAAAATGAGTTCCTGAATAGCCAGGGCTATACAGAGAAACCCTGTTTCAAAAAACCAAAATAACATAACATAACATAACATAACATAACATAACATAACATAACATAACATAACATAACATAATATAACATAATATAACATAACATAACATAACATAAAATAAACATAGCAATAAAATGACTTCTAAAAATAGTCTTCTATACTCATATAACAATATCTTGTTCAATCATCATTACATAACCTTTATCTTGCAGTAGATGGGAGCAAATATGCAGAGAGTGAGAAACTTCAAAATACCCACTCCTAAATGGAATGTCTCCATTAAATCCCTTATCTCTGGGATCAGGAAATCCTGTGGAAAAGGAGACAGAAAGACTGTCAGATTCAGAGGACATAGAGGAGACCAAAAAAAGAGTATCTTCTAAATACAGCAGGACCAACACACACTCAGAGAGTGTGGCAGCATGCACAGGGCACACATGGGTCTGGGTCAAGCCAGGTCTCAGCACTGAGAGGAGAAGTGGACCCAGTCTCTATCCCTAACCTTTCTCAAATCTTCTCCAATTATAACTACTCACAAACAAAGCTAGTTTTCTTGAATGTAGTTTCACTGGGTATAGAAACCATACGTAAGGGCAGGCTCCACAACTGCAGTAGATGGCAAACAAAATGAACTCAGTAGTATCTGAGGCAGACTTTTGTCTCATAAAGCTTTGTCTAAGCTTTTTCATATTTTAACCTTCCATCTCTTTTGGTTACTGATTACTGTTTTCCCTCTCCCGTGTTTATGGGATTTTGTGTGTGCAAACATGTGTGTCTCTATGTTAAAAGTGGAGCATAAGCCAACTGTATAAATGTCAGCATTTAGAGCACTCAGAAATGATAATACTAATAGAGAAAAGGAAAGAGTATGAAACGAGTAGGGATAAAACAAGAAAAGTAAACATGAGCAGGAACGTACAGTGACATTTTAAGATACAGGAGTTCACAGATTGGAACAGATACAAACCTGACCAAGAATGAAACCCTGGATCTAACCAAAAGCAACTCAGAATCAAAATTAAAACAAACAAACAAACAAAAACCATATCACCAGATCTTAAATGGCTTAATCCAATTGTTATCTCTCTGCTTGAATTTAGAATAAAATACTATTCAAAGACAGGTAAGAGCTGTAAACTATCAAAACTATTCACTCTGGAAATCCAGCATAAAAAATGTTTTTCTGTTTTCATAATACACCTGTTAACATGAAAAAGTAGTATGTCAAAGGAACATTCATGCAAAGTATATTTTTGAAATAATCAACAAATTATCAAACTCTCTTAGTAAGTGGATCTTGAAATGGTTAGCTTCCCAGACTCCTGATGATTTGAGTAAAGGCAACTAACAAACTAACTCGGGGCTGTCAAGATGTCCTGTTTTATAGTAAAAAAAAAGCAATCTACAGATTCAACACAATCCCCATCAAAATTCCAGCTCAATTCTTCAATGAATTAGAAAGGGCAATTTGCAAATTCACCTGGAATACCAAAAATCCTAGGATAGCAAAAACTCTTCTCAATGATAAAAGAATCTCTGGTGGAATCACCATGCCCGAAATAAAGCTGTACTACAGAGCAATTGTGGTAAAAATGCATGGTACTCGTATAGCGATAGACAAGTAGACCAATGGAATAGAATTGAAGACCCAGAAATGTACCCACACACCTAGGATCACTTGATCTTTGACAAGGGAACTAAAACCATCCAGTGGAAGAAAGACAGCATTTTCAACAAATGGTGCTGGCACAACTGTCAGTTATCACATAAAAAATGCTAATTGATCCATTCCTATCTCATTGAACTAAGGTCAAGTCTATGTGGATCAAGGAACTCCACATAAAACCAGAGACACTGAAACTTACAGAGGAAAAAGTGGGGAAGAGCCTCGAAGATATGGGCACAGAGGAAAAAATTTCTGAATAGAATAGCAATGGCTTGTGCTGTAAGATCGAGAATCGACAAATAGAACCTCATAAATTTGCAAAGCTTCTGCAAGGAAAAAGACACTGTCAATAAGACAAAAAGACCACCAACAGATTGGGAAAGGATCTTTATCTATCCTAAATCAGATAGGGGACTAATATCCAATATATATAAAGAACTCAAGAAGGTGGACTCCAGAAAATAAAATAACCCCATTAAAAAATGGGGCTCAGAGCTAAGCAAAGAATTCTCACCTGAGGAATACTGAATGGCTGAAAAGCACCTGAAAAAAATGTTCAACATCCTTAATCATCAGGGAAATGCAAATCAAAACAACCCTGAGATTCCACCTCATACCAGTCAGAATGGCTAAGATCAAAAATTCAGGTGACAGCAGATGCTGTCATGGATGTGGAGAAAGAGGAACGCTCCTCCATTGTTGGTGAGATTGCAAGCTTGTACAACCACTCTGGAAATCAGGCTGGCAATTCCTCAGAAAATTGGACATAGTACTACTAGAGGATCCCACAATACCTTTCCTGGGCATATATCCAGAAGATGTTCCAACCGGTAAGAAGGACACATGTTCCACTATGTTCATAGCAGCCTTATTTATAATAGCCAGAAGCTGGAAAGAACCCAGATTCCCCTCAACAGAGGAATGGATACAAAAAATGTGGTACATTTACACAATGGAGTACTACTCAGCTATTAAAAAGAATGAATTTATGAAATTCCTAGGCAAATGGATGGACCTGGAAGGCATCATCCTGAGTGAGGTAACCCAATCACAAAAGAACTCACACTATATATACTCACCGATAAGTGGATACTAGCCCAGAAACTTAGAATACCCAAGATATAAGATACAATTTGCTAAAAACATGAAACTCAAGTAGAACAACGACCAAAGTGTGGACAATTTGCCCCTTCTTAGAATTGGGAACAAAACACCCATGGAAGGGGTCGCAGAGACAAAGTTTGGAGCTGAGACAAAAGGATGTACCATCTAAAACCTGCCATATCCGGGGATCCATCCCATAATCAGCTTCCAAACGCTGACACCATTGCATACACTAGAAAGATTTTGCTGAAAGGACCCAGATATAGCTGTCTCTTATGAGACTATGCCGGGGCCTAGCAAACACAGAAGTGGATGCTCACAGTCAGCTATTGGATGGTCCCCAATGGAGGAGCTAGAGAAAGTACCAAGGAGCTGGGGGAATCTGCAACCAACCCTATAGGTGGAACAACAATATAAACTAACCAGTAAGTACCCCCTGGATCTCATGTCTCTAGCTGCATATGTATCAGAAGATGGCCTAATCGGCCATCAGTGGATAGAGAGGCCCATTGGTCGTGCAAACTTTATATGCCTCAGTAGAGGGGAACACCAGAGCCAAGAAGTGGGAGTGGGTGTTTGGGGGAGTGGGTGGGGGAGCGAGTGGGGGACTTTTGGGTAGCATTGGAAATGTAAGTAAAATAAACACCTAATCAAAAAAAATTTTGGTATGAGTTCTACAAAGAATCATTGCATATTTCTGTAGTTGCTTATCATATCCAGGATATACAGTATATAAATGTGAGATGGAAAAAAAGACAAAATGGTGTGAGGTGCACATTTTCTCCCACTATCAAAGATATATATAGAGATAGATAGAGATAGAGATAGATAGAGATAGAGATAGAGATAGAGATAGAGATAGAGATAGAGATAGAGATAGAGATAGAGATAGAGATAGAGAGAGATAGATAGATAGATAGATAGATAGATAGATAGATAGATAGATAGATAGATATAGATATATATAATCGTATATATATATATAATCATATATATATATGATTGTTGTGACCTAACTCATAAGAGAAGTTCTACCAAAATTACATAATAATGTATATCAGAAAATCTGGTGAACTATATTCCTCCTATCCCTGAAAAGAAATTAAACTGTTCCTAACACCTGCTTAGAAAAGCCAAGGGGTCAGCAATGGGCTGCCCTACTGCTTTGTTGGAAGGAAATTAAAAAAAAAAAAAAAAACTGGTTATGCATTTTATATTCCTGAGGCAGAGAAGTCTGGAGTGTTTCCATGAGATGGGCAAAGATAGCTATTAGAAATAATTCTCACAGCAACACAAAATAATTGTCATTAGTTTAGAGTGTTTCATAAATAGCTACTTTAAAGCAGGTGAACTCTGTGCCCGTCCAATTTAGAATGTGGGTGTATATCATATATCAGAATCGCTTGTCATTGAAAGTTGACTTTCTTGGTTGGTAGCAGACAAGATGCATTGCGTGAAATGTGGCACATCAAAAATCCATCAGACAAAATGTTCATCTAGAGCACATAAAAGAAGTCAGGGAAGACTGAATAAATAAGTTAGTATTTGATGTAAGTCAGAAAACTAATGGGTTAGCAAGAATGAAATGGGTAAGGGAAACATATTCCTAGCAAAGAGAAAGTAATAAAATTAATAATAATAATAATAATAATAATAATAATAGTAGCAGTAAAGTATTTTGGAATCAAAATGAAATGTGATATATATATCTATGTATCTATATATATATGTATATATATGTGTGTGTGAGTATCAAACTTTATATATATGTATGTATATTTGATATTATAGAATTCAGATACATTATCATACTCAATTTCACCATTTATTAGATAGGAAAATATTTGAAATTTTTAGCCTACAAGATTATTATTCCTGATGAAGTCATGTGTGTGGATTTATGTGGAGGTGTACAGAAAAGAGAATAATCATGGTAAATACTATAGGAATTCAGGACATGAAGAAATCCAATGCATCCAGATAATGGAACATGTTAAAAGTCAGTGCAACCAATGTGCAGTCTTACTCCTTAGGCAAGGATGACACTGGCAAGAATGTCATCAGTATCAGAGCTATGCTTTAGGATATTAATTAATCAATATTTTTAATTATTGTGCAAAGCAGTTTAGCTGCTTCTTGTTTGGATCTACAGTCAAAATTCACATTCTTCCAAAACTAGGCCAGGTATCACAAGTAAAAGAAATTACCCCTGTCAGAAGCATTCAAGGTTAATCACCAAAAACAAACAACCCAATCAAAAAAAAAAAAAATGGGATATAGAACTAAACCTAGAATTCACAACTGAGGAATCTGGAATGGCTGAGAAGTACCTAACGAAATGTTCAAAGTCCTTAGTGGTCAGGGAAATGCAAATCAAAATGACCCTGAGATTCTACTTTACACCAGTCAGAATGTCTAAGATCAAAACCTTCAGGTGACAGCAGATGCTGGCTAGGATGTGGAGAAAGAGGAACACTCCTCCATTGCTGGTGGGACTGCAAACTGGTACAACCACTCTGGAAATCAATCTGGAGGTTCCTCAGAAAACTGGAAATAGATCTACCTGAAGACCCAGCTATACCACTGTTGGGAATATATGCAAAGGATGACCCACCATGCCACAGGGGCACTATGTTCATAGTGGCCTTATTTGTTGTGATAGCCAGAACCTGGAAACAACCAAGATACCCCACAACAGAAGAATGGATACAGAAAATGTGATTCATTTACACAATGGAATATTACTCAGCTATGAAGAAAAAGGACATCCTGAATTTTACAGGCAAATGGATGGAACTGGAAAATATCATCCTGAGTGAAATAACTCAGACACAAATGGTATTTCCTCATTAATAAGTGAATATTAGCCAAAAATCAAAAGCAAAAAAAACAACAACAAAAACAAAAAACAAAATACCATACAGAATACACAAGATACAGTCTACAGAATTCAAAAGGTTCAACAAGCTGAAGTGCCCAAGTGAGGACACCTCAGTTCCACTTGGGTGAGAGGAGAAAGTGGGGATGGATGGAGGGACTTGGGAAAGAACCTGGATGGGGTGGGGGAGAGTAGGGGGAGAGGGGAACCTGATCTGGTATTGGATGAGGGAAAGGACTGAAGCCCTGAGCGCCTGCATAAAGAGTGTAAACAGGCAACCTCAGGAAATAGGAGGTTGGGGGGACCTCCCCAAGAATACACCAGAGACCTGGGAGGTGAGATACTTCCAGGACACACAAGGAGGGACCTGTGATTAAATGCCAGACAGTAGGGAGAGGGAACTTATAGAGCCTACCTCCAGCAGGAAGACAGGACATCAAGTGAGGGATGGGGGCTGCCTTCCCACAGTCACACCTCTGACACATAACTGTTTCTGTCTGAAAGAATTACGAGGATTGAAATGGAAAGGAGCCTGAGGAAACGAAGGGCCAGGGTCAGGCCCAAAGTGGAATCCAGCTCAAAGGAAAGTCCCAAGACCTGATACTTTTATTGAGGCTATGGAGTGCTCACAAAAAGGGATCTATCATGACTGCCCTCAGAAAGACCCAACAAGCAGCTGAAAGAGTCATATGCAGTTATTTGCACCCAACCAATGGACAAAAGCAGCTGACCCCTGTTGTTGAATTGGGGAAGGCTGAAAGAAGCTGAGGAGAAGGGTGATCCTGTAGGAGGACCAGCAGTCTCAATTAATCTGGACCCCTGAGATCTCTCAAACACTGGACCACCAAACAGACAGCATACACCAGCTGATATGAGGTCCCCAACACACATACAGTAGAGGACTTCCAGGTCTGTGTTCATTCAGAGATGATGCATCCAACCCTCAAAAGACTGGAGCCCCCAGGGGGTTTAGAGGTGACATTGGGTGGAGGGTGGGGGCATCCATGTGGAGACAGGGTGTGGTTGGGGGGGGGAGGTATGGGATATGGAACAGTTGTAGAGTGGGAGAGAAGGGGTGAGGAATAGAATATGGAGTGTAAAAAATGAATTAAAAATAAAATTAAATTAAAAAAGAAAAGTGTGGCCTTTTGTGGGTAGGTGTGGCATTGTTGGAGAAAGTATGTAACTGGATGCAGGCTTTAAGGTTTCAGATGCTCAAGCCTGGTCCAATGTCACACTTTCCTACTGCTGCCTTTGGATATAGATGCAGACCTCTTGGCTTTTTCCTCCAGGCATGCTGCCATGTTTCCCATCATGATGACAATGGACTGAATCTCTGACTTGCTAATTGTTCAATTAACAATTGAATTAAGCTTTTAATCAAATGTTTATCTTCATAAATCCTGCTGTGGTCATAGAGTTCCTCAGTCATAGAAACCCTAAGACAGAAGGGACTGGGATTCTGCTGTGATAGACTGGACTATGCTTTTGTTTGGAGGAACTTCAGACTAGAAAAGTGATTGAACACTTTAAGTGGGCCTTAATCAGCCATAAAACTGGGGGCATGGAAGAGAGTCTTTCTAAGAATAATTTGACCCGTGGAAGCTCACACAAGAGGTTTTAGAACAAATTTTAATATGTATCCTACAGATCATCCATGTAATATTGTGGTGAAAAATCTGGCTGCTTTCTGTCATGTCTATAAAGTCATGCCTAAAGCTAAATTGAAGAGTTATAAACTAAAGGCTTTAGAAGAGGATATTTCCAAACAACCTTGTGTTGACTGTGTGATGTAGCTAATAAGGGCTAGTTTTATGCAGACTTACAATGAAAAGGAGCAAACAGAGTAATGAAGACTATAATATGCATAGTTGGAGCAGAAATGGATCATCCGAAAGTCTAAACAGATTAGAAAAAGTTTGGTTCTAACTAAAATAGAGTGTGACCTCAGAGCAAGACCCAGCTAACATTCTAAGTTTTGCAAAGGAAATAAAGAAAAGTGAAAAGGAATTAAAGAAAAGGTTAGAGTCAGGTATGGTGGTGCATACCCAGCACTCAGAAGTCAGAAGCTGGAGGATCTCTGAGTTCAAGAACAACCTAGCCTATAGCAAAAGTTCAAGGTCATCCAAATTTAGGTAGTGAAAGAAACCATAGAAAACAGAAAACTGTTTTGTTTTGTTTTTTTTTAAGTACTTGAAGACTGAAGGTAACTTTGATACTCACCAAGCAGCAGAACTTGACTGCTTTGTCCATGTGACATTAGAGTCAAAAATACAAGAAAGCGTTTATTGAATATCCCTCCATGATTAAGGAAAGCAACTGAGGTTAGGCAATTTTTAGGGGTGTTCCTGCATGGAGGTCTTCAGAGGCCATTGTGTGTAGCTGTGAAGGTAAACACTGGATTGCCTTGGAGACCCCAAGATGTTGGTAATGCCAGAGTTATGGGATACTTGCCAAGTAAAGATACTAACAGCAAGTAGAGTCAGCCCACAAGAAAAAACTGTATTGTAGTCAACAAAACTTAAAAGAGGTGGAGATCTGAAGAACACTTTGATATCAGAATGAAATATAGACTTTGGAGTTTGCCCAGCTGGTTTTTGGTCTTGCTTTGGTCCAAGATTTCCTCACTATGCTCCTATCCTCCCTTTTAGAATGGTAATGCACATGCTGTGACACTATATGTTGGAAGTATGTGATCTGCTTTTTATTTTGATTTTACAGGGGATTACAGTTAAGAGACTGCGTGGTTCTCAGAAGAGACTTTGAACTTCAGACTTTTAAACATTATTGAGACTGTGATATACTATGGGGGCTTTTGAAGTTAGACTGAGTGCAGTTTTAGGTTAAATTATGGCTACCAATGTATGGGGGGCAGGGAATGGAATGTGTTGGTTTGAATGAAAAATAGCCTTCATAGGCTCATAGGAAATAGAGCTCTTTAGAGGAGTGGCCTTGTTGAGTATATGTGGGCTTCTTGGATTATATGTGGGCTTGTTGGAGGAAATCTGTCACTAGGCATGATGTTTGAGGCTTCATATGCTTAACCCAAGTCCAAGTCACTCTCTCTCCTGACTTCAAATCTGGATATAGAACTCTCAGCTACTTCTCCAGCACCATGATTCTTGCCATGATGACAATGGACTGAACTACTAAACTGTAAGTCAGCCCCTAATTAAAAGCTTTTCTTTAAAAGAGTTGGCATGCTTATAATGGCTCTTCATAGCAATAGAAATGTTAAGACAACTTCTGACTACCATTTCAAAATATTAGGCTCCTTTCAGGGTGAAACAGAAATTCCTATTTCCAATTTCTATATTTCCCCTTTCATGAATATAGAGAACTAGAACAGAATTTTGTGGCAAGAACATGGAGGATTTTAAATTGTCTGAAGACACAGACTCTGTCTTAGTTACTCTTCTATTACTGTGAAGACATACCATGATCAAAGCTAATTATAAAATGAAATATTTAATAGGGAAGTTGTGTATAGTTTTAGAGAGGTATTCCATGATCATCATGATGGGGTACATAATAGCAGACAGGCAGGCATGACAATAGAGCAGTAGATAAGAGCTTATATCCTGATACTACTGACCAGGAGTCCTTCTAATAGTCCTAAGGAAAGTATTACTGTAAGTTCCATTTTAGCAAAAGAGCTAAAGGAAGGTAACTAAGTTATTTTTTTTAAATCCTTATATTTGATGAATGCAAAACAGCATTTTAGAATCTGAACTCTTTTTGCTACCTGATGCTATGAAGCTTAGACAAGTCCTACATTAAAAAAAATTAACCTGGAAATTTAATGATGCTCTAGAATTTAATAGTTATTATACTCCAAACTGAGGAAACAGACCTAGCTATAAATTTTAAAAAAGGTATTATTGACTCTATTCCTATTCACAAATGTTTATCCACTTTGTAAAAATAATACAATCTTATTGTCACTGGGTTTTGTCTATCTTGCTTATTCTGGTGAGTGATATGTTGATACAAGATTTATAAATCATCTGTAGGGAAAAGCTTTAAAGATTGCAAATATCTAACCATTCTTATTTTTACCTTAAGTCACAGTAACTGACAATATTTCAGTGGCAGATCCCATGATATAAGAATAGAGGTATAGAATATAAATGATCTTTTATGATCATTGGGATTAATTTTTTAAATCTCTTTTTTCCTTGAGCCAATGGAATGTGAATATTATTTGTTACTGAAGCACAATCAAGCCATCTTAAATGACAGAAAATAATAAGAAATAATTGCTAGAAGACTCAAGCCCCAAATTTATATATGAGAATAAATAGTCAAAATGAATATTGAGACATCTTAAAGTGATTTTTGCAAAGGACATTTAGTATTGGGAGTCTTTCCCTTGTCAAAATCAGTAATGAGTACCCTTTCTCTACCCTAAATTTGATGATATCTTCAATGTATTACTAACTGGTTCTTAATAAAAATATGTAAATGTTAAGAGAAATATGTAACTTTCCTAATGGTATAGAGGATATTACTGATTTGTGGATATCATTCCTCAATTTTTTAAAAAAATATTATTATTTTATTTTTTGAGATTATCATGTAATTACACTATTACAAGCTTTTCTGTTTTTTTTTCTCCAAACCTTCCAACACACCTCATTTGACCTTTTTCAAATGCATGATCTTTTTTCATTAATTATTGTTATATTCCTAAATAAAACTTGATGGGTCTGTATAATGTTATTTGTATGTGTATTTTCCAGGTTGACCATCCAGTATTGGATTACCAATTTGTATTCTGTTGTACTCTGGGCAGGAGTATTTATTCCACTCATACCCTTCCTTAGATACCTATAGCTTTTATATATGTGTGTGTGTGTGTGTGTGTGTGTGTGTGTGTGTGTGTGTGTGTGTGTGTATAAAGTTCCAACCATATTGGCTTTTCCCGTTCTACTTTAGCATGTCTGCTGTTGCACTTGTTCAAATCATGTTTAGGTAATCATGTGGTGAGACTTTATGAGTGTGCCTTCTGACATTCCTAACATACAGCCTCAAAGAAAATTGTCTGATTTCTGTATCCTGCAATCTTTCCATGCCTTCTCTTGAAATGAACCCTGGGCTGTAAGAGTTGTTTTGTAGATGCATCTGTTAAGATTGGACTTCACAGCTCTAGACCTTGATTGGTTGTGGTTTTCTATAATGATCTCTGTATAAGAAGTTTCCTTGCTGAGAGGTAAAAAAAAACAAAAAAACAAAACAAAAACAAAAAACCCCACCTATCTCTGAGTATAAGTAAACTATCTTAGAGTTTAGTTAAATGTTATCCTGATTTAGTATAATGGTGGTAGTAGGTTCTCCTCCCAAGGTCCATGATTTGCTTGCCATAAATAATTGGCTAAGTTTCCAGAACCAGGTATTAATTCCTCTTACTGTGAGTGTCTCAAATTCAATTATGGAGCTATTGGCCACCACCAAATATGTATACCACTACTGTATGCTTAGGTTTATGGTGTCATGTTGCTCATTGTTGTAGCTCATATGTATCTTACCTAGGTAGGGCTGTTGATTGTTCCCTCATTTGGAAGCTTGAGCGACACCTTGAAAGATGGTACCATAAAATAGTACCATAAAAGTGAACCCTCAGAGAGGAGGCAGTAAAGTCAGCTCCAACACAAGGATTACCCTTTAATTTTCAACGAT
Organism: Mus caroli; assembly: GCF_978045245.1. Lineage (NCBI taxonomy): Eukaryota > Metazoa > Chordata > Mammalia > Rodentia > Muridae > Mus > Mus caroli. Next base: position 80,904,534 of record NW_028227261.1, read on the forward strand.
ACTGAGATAAGAATGCACAAACATCTGATAAGAAAGTATGCCAGTGGAGGAGAAACTTCTTTCCCTATAAGTAAGTGGGAAATTAAGAGTAAAATTTCAGGGACTAAAAAAGCAGACATAAAGAATGATCTAGAATAGCAGTCATATTCTGCACCAATATGTAAGGGGAAAAACGAACTATAAATACAAGGATTTTATTACATTAATGTGAAGTAAAATCATCCATCTTAAGACATCTGAGGACCAAAAAAACCAAGCCATCAGACCTCAGTGGTAATAAAGTCAGATCTTCCTCATCCTCTCTTTTCATGCCTTCCAGCTTCAGTCCACAGATCTTGGCCAGCTGTTTGTCAGTAACCCAGAGAGAAAGAAGAGCTTCATAGTAAGATAAAACAGAACAAAATTATCACTTTCCTCTTCCTGTAGTAAGTGGTAAACCAAAGGGAGAGGAATTCATTTACTTTTAAATTCAGTTGCAGAACTGGACATGGTGGTTCAGAACTGAAATCCCAGCATTCAAAATGGGTAAGTCATTGTTCCAAATCTCAAGCCAACCAAATGAATGAATGGATGAACGGATGAATGAATGAATGAATTAGAAATTTGGACGATTAACCAGAGCTAGAAATATTAAAGTTGGAGATTAAAATAATGAAAGTAAGCAGAAATTTATTTATAGTGTTTCAGTTTATATCCAAGGCGCAGAAGGAAATCAACAGAATTGACCTAAAGGTATTTGGAGAGATATCAAATGAAGATTACTGATCACATTCTAATATTTGCTCGATACAGAGGTTATATATAGTATATAATCCAGTCATTCGATGTCATAAATTAAATCACAGAGTTAGGAAGGAGGAAACAAATGGTATCATAATTCTAAAACATAGAATACCTTTGCTTATATCTTATCTTTATTTGAGGTTAGAGAAAGAAATAACACTACTGCTGAAAATCAAAGAAGCTGATTCTTTAACTCCTAAGAAGTAAACAGTAAGCCATAGTAAAGAATTTTTTTAAAAAATCTTAAAAAAAAAAATCTTAAAAAAAAACCCTCTTTGACCTGACTCTGGACTATGTGATAGAGATTAAAAAAATATATAGATGATATCTTTTTTGAGGATACTAAAAGCTACAATCTTATTTTCTCCTGGACCTTTGTGGGTACACACAAGTGCACACACACACACACACACACATCCCTGAACCCAGAGATACTATGTTGGATACAGGCTGTTAACAATTCAGTCTCAGTTACTACCACTGAATTAGGATATTTTGGGCCTTGTCAGCAGTTAACTGTTGAGTTCTGACTATTTATCTTAGTCTTCTATCAATCACTTGTGATGAAAACAACCTAGGCTATAGCATAAAAACACAGCTGAGCTCTCTCTTCATAGAGGCTGCATTCTGATATGGTTTCTCAGGAGGTCTGGTAAGATGACCTTGGGGCATTTCAGTGACCAAAAGTCTAAGAAAGGAGGGTAGTGTACATGATGGTTAGTCCCTTGGTGGGGGGGAGGGTGTTACAGATGGTATATTTCATCAGCTTTTTAAATTTAACTTACTTAGCACTTTTCCCATGCCATCCCAGTAATCGCTCGGGTTTATGTGGGATGGTGAAAAGGAATTGTAGTAAAAAAGATGAGTCTGGAATAGATTCTGAGATCACTAAAATACATTTTGAGAGTCAGCTATAACCATATAGAAGAAATGTCAAGTACTTAGATAGATAGGGATGCAACTCTTGGTTTTAAGACTCAAGTTAAACATGGTAATATAATAAAAAAAAACTATTCTAATCTTAGATTTGCAGAGTCTATTAACTGAGTGAATGATCAGAATTCTTAAGCCCATTGAATATTAAATGTGTACTAAGTTGCATTTCATATTAATACCCGAGAATTTAAAACATTCATCTTGTAATACAACAGAAACTGAGTGTCTGGACATATAGATTAGGAAATATTACTGTTCATGATCACTCACTTACCTATAAATCAACATCCACTTATGGAACATCTGGTTGAACCTGATACTAAAATGTGTGCATAGACACATAACATTCTCCTAATGAGCCCAGTCTACTAGTAGAAATAAAACCATACAAGGGAAGATTATGCTTTGAAAGATGTAAGAATCATAAAGTTTTCTAATGTGAGCAGAGATTTAGTCCACAGGTGGAAAAGTGCTCTGGTCAGAATAAATACTGGCAGAAGTTAAAAAAAAGCACAGAATTTGTTCAGTGAATAATATATTGTTCAGTGAATAATATTGTGTGTAGCTAGACTTATATTGCAAAGAATAAGTTCCTCCTGGAAACCAGACCTCTGACAAGTTAGATGTGTATATCTCATATTAGAAGGAGTCCAGAAAACTCAAGAGGGTGAGTTATAAAATCATCTGGAAAAGAAGGGAGGAAAAGCCAATATGGAATGAGTTAATGGCTGGACTGTTATTTTGGGCAAATAAGACACACTCCCACCAGACACCTACTGAATGACTGAAAATACAATTCATACTTGCTGTCACAGGAAACGGAGGTCGTTATCCCTCTCCTCCCATCTGTCTTTGGTTAAGGGTTGCTGCTTCCTAAGCACTCACATCAAGACACTTCAAGTAGACATGCCTCTGCAGCTACAGAAACCCCTCAGGCAAGTAGACACATACACTTAAGGCAAAAGGCCTTTCAAGGGTTCAGAGAAGTGGGTATTGGACCACAGGCAAGCCACAGGCAAGGCAGCATCTTTAAAAGAAGAGGAAGTGGAAGTACCAAATATGAGGCCATCTCTCAGCCTGTGTACTCCTTTCATCTATATTCAAATCAGTAGATATTTTAGAGCTTTGCACACTTCAAAAGGAGAAAACCCTGTACTTGAGAAAGAAGTCTGCATGTGTCACTGGAACTGGAAGAGAGGATTGAAGTAGGCCCCAGGATGAGAAGCCCATTAATAAAAGCAATAAGATGATGGAATCTCTCTCTCTCTCTCTCTCTCTCTCTCTCTCTCTCTCTCTCTCTCTCTCTCTCTCTCTCTCTCTCTCTCTCTCTGTGTGTGTGTGTGTGTGTGTGTGTGTTTGTATGTGAGAAAGAGAGTGAGACAGAGACAGAGAGACAGAGAGAGAGATCACACTAACTTGACAGAATGAAGTGCTGACAAGATGGACTGATGACTAGAAAATGAAGGGTGTAGGAGACTAAGACATTTTCTCTCTAAAGAAAATTTTCGTTACATGAACAGAAACTAAGAAATCCAAAGAGAAGAATATTATCTGTTTGAAATTCACTTCAGTATTTAAACCCTTTCTCCTAGGTTTTGTCTGGGCCACTCTCAATTTACAACCTGCTGTGGTCATATGCAGGTGCTCTTTTGAAATTCTGTACTCAGAGAAACAGGTTTCAGTAGAAGCCACCTTCATAATCATCACCCCACACTAAACTCCAGGCTGGTTTCTGTTTCTGGTTTTAGTTTTTGTTTGCACATTTTTTTTTAACTTATATTTCCTGTGATGGTGTTTCTCACTGTAAAACCACAAGTCTGTTCTCACCTTTAAGGATAGTCTGGCCTGGATAGAAAGTAAAACTTACCCTTAAGAGGAGTTTAATGCTGTAACCACCATGAGAATAATAATGCCTTCATCCCACACACTGTTTGCCAAGGTACCCCAATGTTTGTCAGGGCATTTGTAGGTTTCCTGGTTTCTGCTTTCACTACAAATACACTGGAAAGAACATTAGGGCCTCCTCCCTCTTCATGTTTCATGTTTGGTTGGCTTGTTTCCTTATTGACTAAATGGTTGGAGGACTGAACGGTTGATCAGTTTGCTACTGGAAACAAATGCATGATCAGGGAAACACTCTAGTGAGTCCCCAGTGGTTTATCAATATGGATTTCCAGCTAGTATGCTTCTCAACATTTTCTCTTGAAAAAGGAAATTGTGTCCAAGGTACTTTCATCTCAGCTATTATCACTCATTGGAAAAGTAGTAAAACAGTGCAAAATGCTGCAGTGATTGTGAATTTTGCATTGGGGTAGTCTGAACCAATGCATAGTATAGTCAAATAACAAAGACCTATATATGCTGGGTGTATCCAAGTTGGGAGTGAATCTCTGAAAGATGAGCAGTGGGTGGGAAGAGTCAGACTATGGAGATCCCTTTTTGTATCAAAAGGATACTGCGTTAGTCCTGTGACTGCTGCCATAGAGTCAGCCACCCATCTTCATCTCCACCTACAGTTTTCACAAAGCAAGTTTCATTTCCTCCCAGAGGAGTTGTAACCAGAGCTAAGAGTGCCACCTACAGACATATGAATGCTAAATATTTATTAGATCCTTTAGGGTTACTTTCTTTTCTAATCAGTTGTGCAAGATCTTGAAGTGCCATGGTTAAAAGGGGTGTGGGGGACAGGAAGATGGGAGGAAACATGATGGCTGTGCGAGGAATTAGAAGAGGAAAATGGAGGAGGGTATGAGTGTATTTCATTGCATTCATGTATGAAATTCTCAAAACTAAAAGAAATTGCAATTTAAAAGGAGGCCTCTCTCTCTCTCTCTCTCTCTCTCTCTCTCTCTCTCTCTCTCTCTCTCTCTCTCTCTCTCTCTGTTTGTGTGTGTGTGTGTGTGTGTGTGTGTGTGTGTGTGTGTGTGTGTGTGTGTGTATGTATGTATGTGTTTTAGACAGGAACTTTTAAAAAGAAACTAGATTGTAAGCCAGCAGGTAACTAAGAGAAAGCTGAACATTTCAAAAGAATTTAGAATCTGAAGGGAGAACTCACAGAAGAAATACAAGCCTATGCCTAGCTGTGTCACAGGTAAATACACAGACACACACACACAGACACACACATGTGGGCCCTCACATGCAGCCATGTGTACGTGTACTCATCTACTGAGCCTTAGGATGGCTTTCTTTCCTGATAACATTTTGGCTTTCCAGCTACTTTCACACCATCCAGGTTCTGATCTCCTTGCTATTTATGATGAGAAATTACGGAGCAAAGTATATTTCCATGTTTCTTAGGGATTTGCTGAGCCTTCAGTAGTTACAAAAAGTAACAAAGTGCCAGAACACGGTCCAAGAATGGAGTCTTGTGAGGGAAATTGTGTGCATGTGAGAAAACTCCAAGAAAACAAGACAAGTGTCTTGGAACCTTAGTTTCTTCAAAAATGTAGAATTCTTGGAATGTGCTTTTTGTACTCTTCCAGTGTCTACTGGACAAGAGTAGGTTTAGTTTAGATTATTCATTACAATTGGCTATAGATATTTGTTTATTTGCCTCTGTGGAAAAATATGGTTTTGCCACATGCAGTTTGCCCTTGTGGTTATATACAGCTTGAACTCTTAAGAAATGTACTCAGGTGACCGTGTTTAACTCTCAGGGTATAATTTTCCTGATGCTCTGAATAAAATCCTCTATTGCATGAGGATTAGTCCACCTCATTTCTGTGCTCCATTTCCCCAGATTCTACCCTCTTTACAGCGTTAAGTCCAGAGTAACTTGTCCTTTCTGCAATGTGCTACTAATCCCCATTGTCTGTCACTACTAACCTCAATCAAAACTCTCTTGTTCTTTCAAGAGCACTGACAGATTTTCTCATGATTTAGATGATGTGAAATTTTATCTTATCCTAGGACAGCACTAGGCATCAAACCTTAAGATACTGGATCTTCTATTTCCAAGGATACTACAAAGACACAGGACTTAGATGATTCCAGCTGGATTTGACTCAAAAAGCCTCTATCCTGCAGTCTAACAACAATGTTGCAAGAAAATACTGCAATTCTTTAATACAATTCCTGGATGACTTTAGCCAAAATATGCAACAAAGGGGAGATAGAATCTGTAGAGACTCCCTTCAGTAGATAGACATGGCCCCAGTTGAGTGATGGTAACACCCACCCATCTCAAAGTCTTTAACCCAGAATTGCCCCGTCCAAAAAAGACATGGATGAAAAATGGAGCAGAGATTGAAATAAAGGCCATCCAGAGACCGCCCCACCTAGGAATTCATCCCATCTTCAGAGACCAAATCCCAACACTGTTGCTGATGCCAAGAAATGCTTGCTAATAGAAACCCAGTATGGCTGATCCCTGAGAAGATCTACCAGCATCTGACCAATACAGATGTAGATACTCACAGCCAACTATCAGACTGAGGTGAGATCCCAATCAAAGAGCTAGAAGAACTGAAAGAGCTGAAGAGGATTGCAACCCCATAGGAAGAACAATATCAACTAATTGGATCACCCAGAAGTCCCAGAGACTAAACCAGCAACCAGAGTATACATGGAGGGATCCAGGGGTCTAGATACACATGTATCAGAGGATGGCCTTATTTGACATCAATAGGAGGGGAGGGAGCCTTGATGCCCCAGTGTAAGGGGAAGCTGGAGTGGTGAGGAGGGAGTGGGTGACTTGGTGGAAGAGCACCTCATAGAGGCAAAAGAGAGGGAGAGAGGAGGGATGGCATGGGAGGTAGTAGAGGGGTACCCGGGAAGGGGAGTATCTTTGAAATGTAAATGAATAAAATTATTTTAAAAAGGTAAAATAATTTTTATTTGTTGCACTTCATAGCTGTAATTTTACTGATGTTATGAATTGTAGTGTAAATATTAATTTTTGGAGATGAAGGTTTGCCAAGATTGTTGATGATCAGTATTGGAGGGCCATCTAAATAGTGGTGGTTGCCACCCCTGCGGTACTGGTCCTGGGTTCTCTAGGAAAGTAGCTTGAAAAAGCTAGAAGGAGCAAGTAGCCCTCCTCCATGGCCTCTGCATCACCTTCTGCCTTCAGGTTACTGCCCTTATTGAGTTTGTGCCCTAAATTCTCACATGATGACCTATAATATAGAATTGTAAGCAAATAAACCATTTCCACCCCAAACTGATTTTGACTGATTTAGCTTTTGGTGATTTAGCACAATAATAGGAACCCAAACTAAGAGTGTAATTCATTTTCTCCCATCCTATACAATGACGTGAGGTGAACACCCTTGGGTTTTTGGAAAAACTATTATGTGATGGTTTTAACATCTAAGTCAGTTCAGGTTATCATCCCAATTCAGCAGAGTGGCAAGAAAGCACTTTTGTCATTGTATAAAAAATCATTATATAATACATTATTATTTTGTACAATGCTTACCTTCTGTGGTCACAAATAAAGGGACATTTTTCATTTTATTTCTTACTAAATGATCCTTTTGTTTCTTCCCTCAACACTTTTCAAAATATCTGTGATTACCACAACAGCAAAGTTAGACCCTGGTACATGATGATTTGAAAGCTGCTATGTACAAAGTAAGATTCTGGTCTACTCTCTAATCTGACTCAAAAGATCAAGCTAGTAGACCCAAGGTGAACTGAAGACAACAGAACCCCACTATCTTCTGATTTTCAACAGCTGAGGCCAAGTTTTTTCTAATCATAAATGCATGGCTGAATAAAAAGTAATTTTAACTGTTTTCTTTTAAAATTGTTATTAGTAGACATTTGTGGACAGTTTTAGCCATAAGAAGATAAGAAAGGAATCACCCTATTGTTTGCAAGATAGTGTTAATCAAAGAATCACTGTTTGGAGAGAGTAGCATGGCAGCATCTGACATAATACACTGGCAATGTACTATCTGAGTATCTACAAATATGGCTAATGGGATGCAGGGAGGAAAAAAAAGGACATTTTCCCAACATATCTACAGAATCTTTAAGTCACAGAACTTTAAGCATGAACCTTACAGCCATCCAATGTCCAATTTGTATTCCAGTTATTTCCTGGGAATTGAGCATATACTTCCCTACTGAAATAGTATTATTTGTTGTGGTTAGTACAAGTCACCAAAGGCCACATTGATTTGAGAAGCAAGAGAAATAGCAGAAGTCAATTCTTCTCTAGCTGGATAGCATTGATGCAGAACAGAAAAAGAGGGGAAATGTGGGAATGCTGAGAAGCAAAAGAAATGTCTCATATGGGAATATGGCTTACGTCTTTTGCCAAAAATGTGCGGAACACCTGACAATAACTATAATAATCCATTATCTGATAAAAAAATTTCACAAGTACTATAAATGACATTTATGGTCAAAATTGTACTCTTGACCTCCTTGTGACTTCTATATAATAAGAATTCTGTTGTCTTCTTTTGACTTATGTTTTATCAGCCTATAAATCTGTACAGAGCACCTCATAAACCACCTAATAAATTCACTTCCTAAACAAGAGTTCTTTAGATAAAAATAAGTGTATGGAAATCAATGATCCTGCAAGCCAAGTTAAAATATAAACAAGGGGATAGTAGAAAGAAGTAATATGAAAAACAGAGGGTGTGAATACTGGGAGTTCTATGAAGGTGAGAACTGAGGTTGAGGTGGAAGACTTGAGAAGTCAGGAGATAGCACAACCATTTTGCTGAAAATACCATATATTAAGTTTACAAACCTAACAGCAATCTATCTTGAACGAACCAGAAAACTCTTATCCAACCTAGTTTGTCTAGTGCTAGAAGGTGCTACACAGGCTTCTTGGGCTCTTATATATCACCAGACACTGAATGCTACAATACTGACCTTACAGGCAATATGTGTCCACTGGTAAAATATGGCATAATGGTCCTTGTAGTAACTAACTGCTTTCTGACATGATTTGAGACCTTTTTCACAGAGAGAACTCATCCCTGGTAATGCAGTGTAAACCTGCTCAAAAGCTCATGACTGGTGAAGTTATAGCCGCAGAGGAAACCTACTATTGCTATTTGTCTTAATGGTCATGCTAGCTCTTTAAAATTTATGTTTATACTCATAGATCTCTGCTGCCCTTCATCTTGGCCAGAGAAGGAGTGGTAAATAGAGAGATGAAGTAAGGAGTGTAAAATAGAGAGATTCATTACTGGTCAAAGTGTTAAGAATAAGTTATTGCAAGTGTTCAGTTATCCTGCATAAAGCTGTCACTGAGACACGTACATGAGACTTTGGCTTGAGAAGGCCACATCATTGAAGTGTGTGGTGTGTGTGTGTGTGTGTGTGTGTGTATGTGTGTGTGTTCTCATGCTTTAAAATATAGTAGAAAATCTTAATTCCAACTTTCCTCCATATTGACCTATTCTGAGGTTCTTTCCTGTGACATAAACCAAGATCCTGGTTTTATTTCATTGTGTAAATGTACATTTTCTGTATCCATTCCTCTGTGGAGGAATATCTGGACAGCTTCTGGTTATTATAAATAAGGCTGTTATGAACATAGTGGAGCATGTGTCTTATTATATTTTGGAGCATCTTCTGGGTATATGCCCAAGAGTGGTATAGCTGGGTCTTCAGGTAGTAGGACCTATCTTAGTAGGAAAATACTATGTCAAATTTTCTGAGGAACTGCGAAACTGATTTCCAGTGTGGTTGTACCAGCTTTCAATCCCTCCAGCAATGAAAGAGTGTTCCTCTTTCTCCACATCCTCACCAGCATCTTCTGTTACCTGAGTTTTTTATCTTAGCCATTCTGACTCACATCATGAGGTGGAATCTCAGGGTTGTTTTGATTTGCATTTCCCTGATGACTAAGAATGTTGAACAAGTCTTTAGGTGCTTATTGGCCACTTGATATTTCTCAGTTGAAAATTCTTTGTTTAGCTGTTTACCCCATTTTTAATAGGGTTATTTGGTTCTCTTGAGTCTAACTTCTTAAGTTCTTTGTATATATTGGATATTAGCCTTCTATTGGATGAAGGATTGGAAAGATAGTTTCCCAATCTGTTGTTTGCCATTTTGTCCTATTGACAGTGTCCTGTGCCTTACAGAAGCTTTTCAGTTTTATGAGGTCCCATTTGTCGATTCTTGATCCTAAGAATTCTTGATCCTACCTGGAAGCCCCAGAGCTACTTTCCTAAAGCCCCAGGGTTATGGGAGAGAGGGATAAGAGATGAGAGGTTCCCACACCAAAGATAGTGAGTGCAGCAGATTTTGACTGGAGCACAGGAAGGCCTTCCATCGAGAGATTATAAATGGCTCATTAGAAGAAAGCCTATCCCGTCCTCCAAGGGTAGTGGGCCTTGATGAGCAGAGACATTCTATGGTTTTAGAGCTTTATTATAGAAAGGCAGGGAGAAAGAGAGAAGGTAGGAAAGAGATAGAGAGGAAAGGCTACAGAGAAAGAGAGTAAGAGGGAAAGAGGAGAGGAGTGAGAGAGGTGAGAGGTAAAAGAATAAAGGAGTGAGAGAGTAAGACGAGAGTAGTGAGAGAGAGGGTAGAGGTCAAACAGCACCTTTTAAAGTATGCTGTCTTATCATACTGTTGATAGGTAACTGGGGAGGAGTTTAGCCTGAAGGTCAGAAGCTTGGGACATTGTCTACCTGACTTCTAGCCATGCTTCTCTTGTGAGGGCTGTGCTGGGTGGTAACTTAGGCAGAAGCCAGAGTTTCAGGTGCATGAGGGAATGCCTACCCCATGCCAAGTAGGTGAATTATGGCCATTCTGGGGTTCAGACCTCAGCTCAACTAGAGAATAGCCTGTCTGTGCATAGCCCAATGCCCCACAGTTTTCCACGGAGATCTCTGGCCAGGCCTGATGTGAGGATTCCAGTGGAGGGAAGTGAGTGCAGACAAGGGAGACAAAGTCTCTGCAGTGCCTTCCAGGTTGCTCAGTAACCTCAAGCCGTTCTGCACTGAGTCGGGTCAGGGTGAGCCAAAGGGAAACGTGTGGTGGGACCTCAAGTAGCTCTTCGGGAGAGAAGATCTCTTCCCAAGTGTTACAGATCTTGGAACAAAAGACTCAGAAGATAAAGTAGTTCTAGGGTGCCTTTTATTTCCTGGATAAAATTTATATACAGTTTTGGGGGTGATTCAGGGTTTGACAGCAGGTACCTCTCATTGGCTTGGACTGAGAGTTTGAGGGAAACTTTATTTGCATGTGGGAAGGCTTGGTGCTGCTCCTACGGGACTGATAGCCACACATCTCTCCTGTGGGGGGGGGGGGTTGGGGGGGTAACTTTGACAGGAGCCAGGGGTCCAGAAGACACATGCCTTCTGTCCCATGTAGGTGGAAATCACCACCCACTCGGTCCCCCCGGGGTTCAAGACCTGGAGCTCAGGCTGTCTGTGCACTGCCCACTGCCCTACAGAGTATGTCATAGACAGATTTTCAGGGAGCAAGGGGGAACTGAGGAAGTGGCTGTGATTAAATTACATTATATACATGTATTAAAATGTATAAACTAAATAAAAGTTTTGAAAATACAAGCATACCCAAACATTTATATTTCATCTTTTAGACATTTTAAATAATATAACTCAAATACCTCCAAAATCCTATATGGAACTACTGCTAAGATACTTAGTTATATTCTGTTTTAAGAAGGCTGCACCCATTCTTGGGATTGAGACATTAGGACACTCACATCTCAGTGGACATAAGCTTTAATGTTCTAATAGTAGTGGTTATAGGACATACATATCTTTTTGGAATAAGTTGATTTGATGAATCCCTTTAAGCATGATTTTTATGTAAGGGTATAGAGGAAAAGGTCTAACTCACAGGACTCTCTAAAATTAGACAGAAATTATAATAGAAGAAGACTCTACGATACTTTGCATAAACTTGCATTATTTGAGATCATTTTTTCCAATAAGCAGTAATACATTTATATGGAGTGAAAGATTTTTAGACAAGCAAGCACAGACTTTATGAAATACTTCAGCAGGAAAATGTAGACATGTGATTCATTCACTCTCCTCCATCATCCAGGTCATTCTTTGGACAAGCTTATGAATTACTGAAAAGATGATTAAAGTAGATTTATGATTTAGAATCTTTGCATCCAAGGATACACTTCACGAAAATGCCACATTATACTGGGCACACTATTTTATCTATGAAATCTTACTAACCATTTGTTATATTTTACATACATTGAGCTTGAGTTTATCTGTAATAAAGATAAGAGAGGGTAACATTAACACATAGTATTTCTAAGGTAATATTTGGGAGTATCTAGGGCTTAGAAGAGATGACTTGGTCCTCAAGTAAGAGGACCAGAGTTTGGATTACCAGAATATCTGTTAAATGTCTGGTAGGGATCTTGGTTCTGAGACTCCTCCGACCTTAGGAGCATAGTCTGCACAGGTGAGAGTGTGCACCACAGAAGCTGACAGCTTCTGTGACCTGCCAAAGCAACACAGCTTCCGGGAAAGGTCCTGTTTTGGGCCTTCATCTTCGGCCAGGAGGAGGTCCAAACGAGAGATATCTGTGCACCTTCCCTGTAAGAGGAGAGCTTGCCAGCAGAGAGTGCTCTGACCACTGAAACTCAGAGGAGAGAGCCTGTCTCCCAGGTCTGCTGATAGACGGTAACAGAGTCACCAGAAGAACAATCTCTAAACGGAGACAACTATTACAACTAACTCCAGAGATTACCAGATGGTGAAAGGTAAACATAAGAATCTTACTAACAGAAACCAAGACCACTCACCAACATCAGAACCCAGCACTCCCACTTCGCCCAGACCAGGGCAGCCCAAAAAACCCAAAAAGCTAGACCAAGATTTAAAAGCATATCTCACGATAATGGTAGAAGACATCAAGAAGGACTTCAAATAACTCACTTAAAGAAATACAGGAGAACACTGCTAAACAGTTACAAGTCCTTAAAGAAAAACAGGAAAACACCTCCAAACAGGTGATGGAAATGAACAAAACCATACTAGACCTAAAAAGGGAAGTAGACACAATAATGAAAACCCAAAGTGAGGCAACGCTGGAGATAGAAACCCTAGGAAATAAATCTGGGACCATAGATGCGAGCATCAGAAACAGAATACAAAAGATGGAAGAGAGAATTTCAGGTGCAGAAGATTCCATAGAGAACATCGGCATAACAATCAAAGAAAATGGAAAATGCAAAAAGATCCTAACTCAAAACATCCAGGAAATCAAGGACACAATGAGAAGACCAAACCTATGGATAATAGGAGTGGATGAGAATGAAGATTTTCAACTCAAAAGACCAGCAAATATATTCAACAAAATTATAGAAGAAAACTTCCCAAATCTAAAGAAAGAGATGCCCATGAACTTAAAAGAAGCCTACAGAACCCAAAATAGACTGGACCACAAAAGAAATTCCTCCCAACACATAATAAACATAACAACAAATGCACTAAATAAAGATAGAATACTAAAAGCAGTAAGGGGAAAAGGTCAAGTAACATATAAAGGCAAGCCTATCAGAATTAAACCAGATTTTCATCAGAGACTATGAAAGCCAGAAGAGCTTGGACAGATGTTATACAGACACTAAGAGAACACAAATTCCAGCCCAGGCTACTATACCCAGCCAAATTATCAATTACCATAGATGGAGAAACCAAAGTATTCCACGACAAAACCAAATTCACACATTATCTTTCCACGAATCCAGTCTTTCAAATGATAATAGAAAAAAAACAAAAAAAGGAAGGGAACCATGGCTTAGAAAAAACAAGAAGGTAATCCCTCAACAAACCTAAAAGAAGACAGCCACAAGAACAGAATGCCAACTTTAACAACAAAAATAACAGGAAGCAACAATTACTTTTCCTTAATTTCTCTTAATATCAATGGACTCAACTCTCCAATAAAAAGACATAGACTAACAATATGGCAACACAAACAAGACCCAACATTTTGCTGCTTACAGGAAACTCATCTCGGAGAAAAAGATAGAAACTACCTCAGAATGAAAGGCTGGAAAACAATTTGCAAAGCAAATGGTATGAAGAAACAAGCTGGAGTAGACATTCTTATATCTAATAAGATTGACTTCCAACCCAAATTCCTCAAAAAAGACAAGGAGGGGCACTTCATACTCATCAAAGTAAAATCCTCCAAGAGGAACTATCAATTCTGAATATCTATGCTCCAAATATAAAGGCAGGCACATTCACTAAAGAAACTTTAGTAAAGCTCAAAGCACACATTGCACCTCACACAATAATAGTGAGAGACTTCAACACACCACTTTCACCAATGGACAGATCATGGAAACAGAAACTAAACAGGGACATAGTGAAACTAATAGAAGTTATGAAACAAATAGACTTAACAGATATCTACAGACATTTTATCATAAACAAAAAGGATATACCTTCTTCTCAGCACCTCATGGTACTTTCTCCAAATTGACCACATAATTGGTCACAAAACAAGCCTCAACAGATACAAAAATATTGAAATTGTCCCATGCATCCTATCAGATCACCATGGAATAAGGCTGATCTTCAATAACAAAATAAATAATGGAAAGCCAACATTGACGTGGAAACTGAACAACACTCTTCTCAATGATACCTTGGTCAAGGAAGGAATAAAGAAAGAAATTAAGGACATTTTAGAGTTCAATGAAAATGAAGCCACAACATACCCAAACTTATGGGACACAATGAAAGCATTTCTAAGAGGAAAACTCATAGCTCTGAGTGCCTCCAAAAAGAAACTAGAGAGAGCACACATTCACAGCTTGACAACACACCTAAAAGCTCTAGAACAAAATGAAGCAAATTCACCCAAGAGGAGTAGACTGCAGGAAATAATCAAACTCAGGGGAGAAATCAACCAAGTGGAAACAAGAAGAACTATTCAAAGAATCAACCAAATGAGGAGTTGGTTCTTTGAGAAAATCAACACGATAGACAAACCCTTAGCCAGACTCACTAGAGGGCACAGGGAAAGCATTCTAATTAACAAAATCAGAAATGAAATGGGAGCCATAACAACAGATCCTGAAGAAATCCAAAACACCATCAGATCCTTCTACAAAAGGCTATACTCAAGAAAACTGGAGAACCTGGATGAAATGGAGTAATTTCTAGACAGATACTCGGTACTAAAGTTGAATCAAGATCAGGTTAATGATCTAAACAGCCCTATATCCCCCAACGAAATAGAAGCAGTCATTAATAGTCTCCCAACCAAAAAAAACCCAGGACCAGATGGGTTTAGTGCAGAGTTCTATCAGACCTTCAAAGAAGTTCTAATCCCAGTTCTTCACAAACTATTCCATAAAATAGAAACAGAAGGTACTCTACCCAACTCATTCTATGAAACCACAATTACTCTGATACATAAACCACAAAAATTTCCAACAAAGACAGAGAACTTCAGACCAATATCCCTTATGAATATTGATGCAATAATCCTCAATAAAATTCTTGCTAACCGAATCCAAGAACACATCAAAACTATCATCCATCCTGACTAAGTAGGTTTCATCCCAGTGATGCAGGGATGGTACAATATACGGAAATCCATCAACGTAATCCATTATATAAACAAACTCAAAGGAAAAAAAAACACATGATCATCTCATTAGATGCTGAGAAAGCATTTGACAAAATCCAACACCCATTCATGATAAAAGTCTTGGAAAAATCAGGAATTCAAGGCCCATACCTAAACATGATAAAAGCAATCTACAGCAAACTAGTAGAAAACATCAAAGTAAATGGTGAGAAGCTGGAAGCATTTCCATTGAAATCAGGGACTACACAAGGCTGTCCACTCTCTTCCTACCTATTCAACATTGTACTTGAAGTCGTAGCCAGAGCAATTAGACAACAAAAGGAGATCAAAGGGATACAAATTGGAAAGGAAGAAGTTAAAATATCACTTTTTGCAGATGATATGATAGTATACATAAGTGACCCTAAAAATTCCACCAAAGAACTCCTAAGCCTGATAAACAGCTTCAGTGAAGTAGCTGGATATAAAATTAACTCAAACAAGTCAATGGCCTTTCTCTACACAAAGGATAAATAGGCTGAGAAAGAAATTATGGAAAAAACACCCTTCTCAATAGTCACAAATAATATAAAATATCTTGGCGTGTCTCTAACTAATGAAGTGAAAGATCTGAATGATAAGAACTTCATGTCTCTGAAGAAAGAAATTAAAGAAGATCTCAGAAGATGGAAAGATCTCCCATGCTCATGGACTGGCAGGATCAATATAGTAAAAATGGCTATCTTGCCAAAAGCAATCTACAGATTCAATGCAATCCCCATCAAAATTCCATCTCAATTCTTCAATGAATTAGAAAGGGCAATTGGCAGATTCATCTGGAATAACAAAAAACATAGAATAGCAAAAACTCTTCTCAAGGAAAAAAAACCTCTGGTGTAATCACCATGCCTGACCTAAAGCTGTACTACAGAGCAATTGTGACAAAATCTGCATGGTACTGGTATAGTGACAGACAAGTAGACCAATGCAATAGAATTGAAGACCCAGAGATGAACCCACAAACCTATGGTCACTTGATCTTTGACAAGGGAGCTCAAACCATCCAGTGGAAAAAAGACAGCATTTTCAACAAATGGCACAACTGGCTGTTATGATGTAGAAGATTGCTTATTGATCCATTTCTATCTCCTTGTACTAAGGTCAAATATAAGTGGATTAAAGAACTCCACATAAAACCAGAGACACTGAAACTTATAGAGGAGAAAGTAGGGAAAAGCCTCAAAGTTATGGGTACAGGGGAAAAATTCCTGAATAGAAGAGCAATGGCTTGTGCTGTAAGATTGAAAATTGATAAATGGAACCTCATAAAATTGGAAAGCTTCTGCAAGGCAAAAGACACCATCAATAAGACAAAAAGACCACCAACAGATTGGGAAAGGATCTTTACCTATCCCAAATAGGATAGGGGACTAATATGCAATATATATAAAGAACTCAAGAAGGTGGACTCCATAATATCAAATAACCCCATTAAAAAATGGGGCTCAGAACTGAACAAAGAATTCTCACCTGAGGAATACCGAATGGCAGAGAAGCAACTGAAAAAATGTTCAACATCCTTAATCATCAGGGAAATGCAAATCAAAACAACCCTGAGATTCCACCTCATACCAGTCAGAATGGCTAAGATCAAAAATTCAGGTGACAGCAGATGCTGGCGAGGATGTGGAGAAAGAGGAACGCTCCTCCATTGTTGGTGGAATTGCAAGTTTGTACAACCACTCTGGAAATCAGTCTGTCAGTTCCTCAGAAAATTGGACATCGTACTACCGGTGGATCCAGCAACACCTCTCCTGGGCATATATCCAGAAGATGTCCCAACCGGTAAGAAGGACACATGCTCCACTATGTTCATAGCAGTCTTATTTATAATAGCCAGAAGCTGGAAAGACCCAGATGCCCCTCAACAGAGGAATGGATACAGAAAATGTGGTACATTTACACAATGGAGTACTACTCAGCTATTAAAAAGAATGAATTTATGAAATTCCTAGGCAAATGGATGGACCTGGAGGGCATCATCCTGGGTGAGGTAACCCAATCACAAAGGAACTCAACAAAGTTCGTAGCTGTGATGAAAGAATGGACCATTTAGAGACTGCCGTATCCAGGGATCCATCCCATAAGCAGCTTCTAAACGCTGACACCATTGCATACACTAGCAAGATTTTGCTGAAAGGACCCAAATATAGCTGTCTCTTGTGAGACGATGCCGGGGCCTAGCAAACACAGGAGTGGATGTTCACAGTCAGCTATTGGATGTATCACAGGGCTCCCAATGGAGAAGCTAGAGAAAGTACCCAAGGAGCTAAAGGGATCTGCAACCCTATTGTTGGAACAACATGATGTACTAACCAGAACCCCGGAGCTCTTGTCTCTAGCTGCATATGTATCGAAAGATGGCCTAGTCGGTCATCACTGGAAAGAGAGGCCCATTGGACTTGCAAACTTTATATGCCCCAATATAGGGGAATGCCAGGGCCAAAAGAATGGGAATGGGTGGGTAGGGAAGTGGGGGGCGCTATGGGGGACTTTTGGGATAGTATTGGAAATGTAATTGAGGAAAATATGTAATAAAAAATATTAAAAATTAAAAAAACAAAACAAAAAAAAAAAAACAATATTTACTCACTGATAAGTGGATATTAGCCCAGAAACTTAGGATACCCAAGATATAAGATACAATTTGCTAAACGCATGAAACTCAAGAAGAATGAAGACCAAAGTGTGGACACTTTGCCCCTTCTTAGAATTGGGAACAAAACACCCATGGAAGGAGTTACAGAGACAAAATTTGGAGCTGTGACGAAAGGATGGACCATCTAGTGATTGCCATATCCAGGGATCTATCCCATGATCAGCTTCCAAACTCTGACACCATTGCATACACTAGCAAGATTTTGCTGAAAGGACCCAGATATAGCTGTCTCTTGTGAGACTAGCAAACACAGAAGTGGATGCTCATAGACAGCTATTGAATGGATCACAGGGCCCCCAATGGAGGAGCTAGAGAAAGCACCCAAGGAACTAAAGGGAACTGCAACGCTATAGGTGGAACAACAATATGAACTAACCAGTACTCCGGAGCTCTTGTCTCTAGCTGCATATGTATCAAAAGATGGCCTAGTAGGCCATCACCCGAAAGAGAGGCCCATTGGACTTGCAAACTTTATATGCCCCAGTACAGGAAATGTGGGGGCCAAAAAGGGGGAGTGGGTGGGTAGGGGAGTGGGAGGGTGGGTATGGGAGACTTTTAGGATAGCATTGAAAATGTAAATGAGGAAAATACCTAATAAGAAAAATGAAAAAAAAAAAAAAAGTCTGGCAGGAACGGAAGCAACCTGTAGCCCAGTATTTGCGTGACACAGATAGAAATCCCCCTTTATAAAATAAATAGTGAGAGTAGTATAATTGTTGAGCTCTAGGTTCATTGTAGAGATACTGCCTCAATAAATAAAGTTGTAAGTGATCAAAGAAGACACTTGGTGTAAACTTCAGGCCTACCTATAAGTTAATACCACAGAAGTCACATACAGAAACACTCACTCATACACATGCAGCCACACAAATAGGAGCACACATGGACACACACATGCATACCACACATGCATCTGAAAATTTATATATTTCTGCATACATAAATATTTCATAAGTACAGTTCATAAAATTATAAAATACTTTACAACCTGTGACCAGAAATTCTCTAAATTAACTTTAAGACTTGTCCTAATTATAGCACTTCTTTCATGCTTATTATGGTGTTAGAACACAAGAGACTATCTCTTCTTATCTCTTCCTTTTCTTCTAATAACCTTGTCTCCTTTCTCATATGACATACATATCTGGCCAGCCAACAGAATGAAGCCACATCATGAATATCTTTCTCTTTTCCATATAAGACACATAACTCACTGATCGGTTGTCAAATCAAAATATGTATTGTTTCCAGGGACTCTCATGCTCTCCTAGAGCCGCCATGCTTTCTGTATATAATAGGCCAACTCTTCAGTTACAGAAACCTTCATGTCAGTGTTTTTACATGCAGTTCTGAGGAAAAGAAAGGATGCTGAGGCATATCCTTTCTGAAAATAAAAGATGGAAAATGTAGCAGACAAAGTGAAAAGTTTTCTGCCATGGGAAGCTTTCTCAGGAACTAGAAGTAGAAGCCTTCCAGAAGACACTATCATAAACAAATAGGAAACTGTATATTTATCTGGTTGAAACTCACCATTTATAAGCACCAAATGCTGATAATGTTCCTTTGAGCAAAACAAAATTTGAGACTTCTTTTTCTAATGCAAACAGGTTCTTGGCTAATTAAAAGAATGTAATGTGGATGAAACATCTTGAAGAAAAGGAACAAATATGGTTTTTATTACAGTTAAGTCAAAGGAGAATACAGAGGCTACATCCCACCATATCTTCACATGGTCATAGAAACAAGTCACTGTCTTCAAGGATGTGTGTGTGTGTGGGCGGGGAGTTAAGAGCCTGCTGTATGAAAAATAAGCCATGGAAAACAAAGATGGTGGTGTCCTGCATCTGCAATGGAGTTCTGAGGATTCTGAGAGACCTATGGTGACCTCAAGTGATGACACAATGGTGAAAAGGGAACATTTCAGGGCCCACAATACTTTATGCCCTGCAATAATTAAGAAGAAAAAGGCAAGTCTTTTGGCACTATGCTTTTAAAATGTAGGTGCATGAAATTAGAAGGAAAGATGATGGAACAGAGCTCCATGTGGAGACCAATGCATGCTACAGCAGGCTACAAAGACAAAGCTCATTCCTGATAAGAGATGTGTGACTTCTTGTAGCTTCCATGGAGACATGACATTGCTGAGTAGACTGGCCCTAGGCCAACCAGCCACAAGTGCGGAGTTGTTGCTGCTGCAGGTGTGCTGCTTGACTTGCTAGGACAAAGAGTACAAGCTGTTCAACCTGCAGACATAAGTTATTCTATCTGAGCCAAGCTATGCAGCAGCAGCCAGCACCAATTATAGGAAGGTGTGAAGTAGGTGCAGTTCCTATGGCAACATGTCACAACTGAATAGGGCCAGCCCTAGGCTCATCAGGCCACACCCAGAATGGAGTCTTTTCAGCTACAGCCCATGTTTGTTGCCCTTGTGGGATATGGAGATTCTGGAGTTGTGCTTGTAGCTGCCTGTAGGCTACAAACACAATGATTGAGACAGATGTGTTCTAGGACAGCAGATATGGAGGGCAAGGAGATGTGGAGCAGGAGTAGCTTTCATAGAAACTGCCTTGCCTAGTTGCAACAACATTCTGACTCTGGGCAAGAGCAACACATCCAAGGTGAGTCTCAGATGGTTCTTGAACCAGAGCAACAACTTGTTCCAATGATTATTTATAACTTGCTTTTTGGTCATGATGTTTGGTGCAGGAATAGAAACCCTGACTAAGACACAGTGATACTAAAACCCATGAGGAATTATGTCCTTGATAATGCTAAAAATGGAGCCAAGAAACATTTTTTTCTTCTCTTTCTTGATATTATCTTTTCTCCATTTAGTACATAGAACTCCTACTATATGTAAAACGATGGAAAAATAAAAGAAAGTGGATCTCTGACAACTGCATTCTGATTTTCGTTGTCCTAAAACTCATATATCTCTACCCATCCTACACAAAATTAATAACAATAGTAATAATAATGATGATCTCCTTATTGCTGTAACAAGCTGACTCACAGTTCTAATTACTTCTGTTGAGAGTTTTAATCAATACTAGGAGGTATATCATTGCTTTGCTTTGGCTGAGCAATAGGCATAAACGTGGGTTCATTTTCTTTTGTTGGACATTGGATAGAATAGAGAATGCATTGAGAGGGGCTCAAGCAAGCATTCTGCTACAGTGAGACTGGAAAGAGTGTAATGGAGGGAACGAAGGAGAGCAAGAATCACCTGTGAATCCAGGTCTAGGCTGTGGAGGTGGTGTTTGTAGGTTACTATGGATGACACAAAGAACTGAGAAATGACTAGAAAAGTTAACAGAGTAAGACCACCAGGAGGAGGAAATCTGGTTATACACCTAGGTTTGGTGCAGTTCAAAGAGGATGGGAGGAGGGAGGATGGGAGGAGAGGCACTTTTGAACAGACATAGATGAGGATAAGACTAAGGATATCATTATGGAGAAAATGAAGAACAAAAATTGTCTACCTCGGTGCAAGTTCACTGTAACCACTGGTGGTATCAAGAAGAAAGTATTTTTAGAATTAGCACAACAGTCCCTGATTTTAGTGTAATTTCTTCAAGTTTGATGTTGGCTACTGGTTTGCTGTAGATTGCTTTTATTATGTTTAGGTATGAGCCTTGAATTCCTGATCTTTCCAAGACTTTTATCATGAATTGGTGTTGGATTTTGTCAAATGTTTCTCAGCATCTAACGAAATGATCGTGTGGTTTTTGTCTTTGAGTTTGTTTGTATAGTGGATTACATTGAAGGATTTCCTTATATTAAACCATCCCTGCATCCCTGGAATGAAACCTACTTAGTCAGGATGGATGATTGTTTTGATGTGTTCTTGGATTCAGTTTTCGAGGATTTTATTGAGTATTTTTGCATCGATATTCATAAGGGAAATTGGTCTGAAGATCTCTTTCTTTATTGGGTCTTTATGTAGTAGAGGTATCAGCATAATTGTGGCTTTATAGAATGAATTGGGTAGAGTACCTTCTGTCTCTATTTTTTTGAATAGTTTCAGGAGAATTGGAATTAGGTCTTCTTTAAAGGTCTGATAGAACTTCTGCACGGAACCCATCTGTTTCTGTTTTTTTGTTTTGTTTTTTTGTTTTTGTTTTTGTTTTTTTTTTTTTTTGGTTGGGAGACTATTAATGACTACTTCTATTTCTTTAGGGGCTATGGGACTGTTTAGATCATTAATCTGATCCTGATTTAATTTTGGTACCTGGTATCTGTCTAGGAATTTGTCCATTTCATCCATGTTTTCCAGTTTTGGGAGTATAGCCCTTTGTAGTAGAATCTGATGATGCTTTGGATTTCCTCATCTTCTGCTGTTATGTCACCCTTTTCATTTGAAAATGAGCTAGAAGGGAGGGCTTACAGGGTCCACAGGAGGAAAACCAGCTCCATACCTTGGTTCTATCTGGTCCACAGAGCCTCATACTAATTCCAACTATAACCAGCTGAAATTTGACAGAAAGGCAAGAGCCAAACATTGAACTGCACTAGCAGTGCTCCCTCTTGTGTGTGGCATATAAATTCTATCAAACACTTGTTATTTTTCAAACATTTAAAATCATAATGAACAGATATATTTTCTTCAATAAAGCTTGCAAAGTCAGTAGATCAGGTACTTCTACTACCAGTTCACTGATAAACCCAGAAAGATTAAACAGCTGCTATGTAGCCATCCAGTTAATGTTAGGGAAGGAATCCTCACTTGTGCTTTAATTTCTGAAATGACAAATACATAAATATGACTAAACTGCATTTACTTTTATATTAAATTAAGCATTTTATTTTTAAAATATATTTATTAAATTGCATTACATTAATACAAACATAAATTATATAGAACTTCTGCCATGGAAAGTCCCTATAGGATAACAGGAAGAAGACAGATAAATTACAAAAGAGGTACAAAAGCATTCAGTCAAGGAAACTATGGGGAAACCATAATTGGTTATTTTTTCATTGCAAGGATAAAATACCTGGGAAGTAACTGTGATGATTTGAATAGGTATAGCCCCCATAGACTCATGTGTTTGAATGCTTGGCCCATAGGAAGTGGAAATATTAGTACGTGTAGCCTTGTTTCAGTAGATGTGACCTATTTGTGAGATGAGAGTCACTGTTTGGATGGTCTTTGAGGTCTCTAATGCTCAAGCTATGCTCAGGGTGGTACAGTCTCCTTCTGTTATCTGCAGATCAAGATATAGAACTCTCAGCTCATCCAGCACCAGGTCTGTCTCCACACTGACATGCTTCCTGACATGTTGATAATGGACTGGACCTCTGAAACTGTAAGCCAGGCCCAATTAAATATTTTTCTTTATAACAGTTGCCATGATCATTGTGTGCCTTCACAACTATAAAACTTAAACTAAAAGAGTAACAGAAGTTTTTACATTGGTACATGGCTTAAGAATTGATACAGTGGAAGATACACTTGTTCAATATGGCACAAAAGTTGATGGAGTAACTAAGCAATATCTGATTGAATTTAACACACAGTCCATGAGAATGAACCCATGCCTAGCACTCAGGTGACCAAGAAACGGAAGCTAGATAGACCATGGACCTAGGAGAAAACCAAAAACAGGTGTCATATTAGAGGAACATAGCAATAAATGTACTCCTAACACTATCATGTACTTATAGAACCTTCCCTTGCTTATTCATCATCAGAGAAGCTTCCTCCTGAAGTCAATGAAACAAATAGTGAGAGCCACAGCTGGACAATGTGTAGAGAGTGAGAGGCCCTGGAAAACTCAGTGATAATGGACACAACATGATTGACATGCATATGAGCTCACATAGACAGTTGTAGCATGTACAGAGACTGCTCAAGTCTAAACCAGGTGGGGTCACAGCATTGAGAAGAGAGCTAGACACAGGCCCCCAGTCCTAATTCAGAAACTATCTAAAATAAACACACACACACACACACAAACAGACAATTAGTTCTCTCCAACAGACTCTCACTGCTTATACAAACAACACTTATAGTCAGGCTCCATGCTCAGAAGTGGAAGCTCAACTTAAAAGGAGCTAAAAGTTATTTTGGAAGGCTTTTTGTCTCACAATGCTTTGTCTGGGTACTATTTATTTATTTGGTTAGTTGGTTTTTGTTTCTTTTTGTTTTTAACCTTATAGGACTTTTTCTTATATATTTTTGGTTCTGGTTTTGTGTTTTTACGGGATATCTGTGTATGAGTGTGTGGGTCTCTACTTCTGTGTTTATTGTATTTTTCTTTGTTGCTTTCTTTTCTTTGTTGCTTTTTATAATTCATTTATTTGTTTTGTTCCTAGTCTATTTTGTTTTTATTTTATTATTTATTTTTACATGCCTGTTTTTTTTTTTTTTTTTTCTAGTAAGAACACACAAGAAAGGCTGGGAATTTGGGTGGGTGGAGAGGAAGGAAGAATCTTGGGTGTGAGAATGAAAACTACATTCAGAATATACTATATGAAGACAAATCTATTGTCAAACTTAAGGGGGGTGGATACAGGGCTAGAGATATAGTCCAGATCATAAAATCCTTGCTGTGCAAATGAGTCAATTTCCAGAATACAAGTGAAAAACAAGCACCATATCATAGGCCTGCAATCAAAGCTAATTCCATTACTCTGAAGAAGTAGAAGCAGAAGAATGTCTATGGGCTGCTATTAAGTCATGCTAACCAAACATCTAGCTCTATATTTAGTGATATAGATGTCCTGGATAAAAAATAATCTCAAGAGCAATTAAGAAAGACACTAGACATTAATTTCTGTCTTCCTTACACTCACACATATATATGAATATTTGTATACTAAATTAGTATATGTATATTAGTATATGTGTGTGTGTGTGTGTGTGTGTGTGTGTACGTGCATGTAAACAAACACATGCATGAACACAAAAAATAGAAAGGATATACTTCATTAAGGTTAGTCATGGTAGAGGGAACATGAGATAGCGAGTTAGGTAGTGTCCATAGTTATGAATCAGAAAGAAAAGAATGCTGGTTTATAACATATTTTCTCCATTTCCTCCCCTTTATTCAGTTCAGAAATCAATTCCATGGTATGCTGCCAATCATATTAAGGGTGGAACTTCCTATGTCTGTTAAGTATCTCTGAAAACAATTTCTCTCTCTCTCTCTCTCTCTCTCTCTCTCTCTCTCTCTCTCTCTCTCTCTCTCTCTCTCTGTGCGTGTGTGTGTGTGTGTGTGTGTGTGTGTGTGTGTGAGAGAGAGAGAGAGAGAGAGAGAGAGAGAGAGAGAGAGAGAGAGAGAGAGATTCCTATATGGTTGTAATTCCAGCCAAGCTGACAATGACAATTAACCATAACAAGTATTATTTCATGCCTTCTGACTTGAAATCCAAGAAATTTTTGCAAAATTGTATTCAATGCATTTCAACAACTTTTTTCTTTTTCTTTTATTCATTAGTCTTTAATACCAGCCCCTTAATTGATTCTTACATGATCAGAATGGATGAGACAGGGAAGTGGGGAGGCAAGTACAGAACTCCAGCAGAGAAACAACCTATGCTACCATAACAAAGAGGCATTAACAAGCTTGCTCCATGAGCATTTCAAGTGGTTTCATCTGCTGAAATAATAATATGGAATGAGTACTAACAGTGAAGCCCACTAAGAAGCACAGCATAAAGAATTACTTGTCCAGGAACCTGACTTGACGACCAGTGAATAGCAGGATAAGGAACGTAGGATTGAATTTACGGGTATTTGATCTAAAAGTCTATTTTGTTCATATGGATTCAAAGAAATAGCAGAACTAAATACCTTGAACCTTATGAGTTTGAATGGTGTTGAAAAACAAGATGGATCCATGTACATAGAGATGAGTAGCTATGGTTTATAATATTAAATTGTGTTTTTTTTCAGTATTTATTTATTTATTTACTTATTTTATTAGGCATTTTCTTCATTTACATTTCCAATGCTATCCCAAAATTCCCCCATACCCTCCCCCCCCCCACACTCCCCTACCCACCCACTCCCACTTCTTGGACCTGGCATTTCCCTGTACTGAGGCATATAAAGTTTGCAAGACCAGTGGGCCTCTCTTTCCAATGACGGCCTACTAGACCATCTTCTGATACATATGCAGCTAGAGACACGAGCTCCAGGAGGTACTGGTTAGTTCATATTGTTGTTACACCTATAGAGTTGCAGACCCCTTTAGCTCCTTGGGTACTTTCTCTACCTCCTCCATTGTGGGCCCTGTAATCCATCCAATAGCTGACTGTGAGCATCCACTTCTGTGTTTGCTAGGCTCCAGCTTAGCCTCACAAGAGACAACAATATCAGGGTCCTTTCAGCAAAATCTTGCTAGTGTATTCAATGGTGTCAGCGTTTGGAAGCTGATTATGGGATGGATCCCTGGATATGGCAGTCTCTAGATGGTCCATCCATTTGTCTCAGCTCCAAATTTTGTCTCTGTAACTCCTTCCATGGGTGTTTTGTTCCCAATTCTAAGAAGGGGCAAAGTGTCCACACTTTGGTCTTCATTCTTCTTGAGTTTCATGTGTTTAGCAAATTGTATCTTATATCTTGGGTATCCTAAGTTTCTGGGCTAATATCCACTTATCAGTGAGTACATATTGTGTGAGTTCCTTTGTGATTGGGTTACCTCACTCAGGATGATGCCCTCCAGGTCCATCCATTTGCCTAGGAATTTCATAAAATCATTCTTTTTAATAGCTGAGTAGTACTCCATTGTGTAAATGTACCACATTTTCTGTATCCATTCCTCTGTTGAGGGGCATCTGGGTTCTTTCCAGCTTCTGGCTATTATAAATAAGGCTGATATGAACATAGTGGAGCATGTGTCCTTACCAGTTGGAACATTTTCTGGGTATATGCCCAGGAGAAGTAAGAAAATCAACAAGATACATAAACCCTTAGCCAGACTCAATAGAGGGCACAAGGACAGCATCCTAATTAACAAAATCAGAAATGAAAAGGGAAACATAACAACACATCCTGAAGAAATCCAAAACTCCATCAGATCCTTCTACAAAAGGCTATACTGAACAAAACTGGAAAACCTGGATGAAATGGACAAATTTCTAGACAGATACCAGGTACCAAAGTTAAATCAGGATCAGGTTAATGATCTAAACAATCCTATATCCCCTAAAGATATAGAAGCAGTCATTAATAGTCTCCCGACCAAAAAAAGCCCAGGGCCAGATGGGTTTAGTGCAGAGTTCTATCAGACCTTCAAAGAAGATCTAATCCCAGTTCTTCACAAACTATTCCACAAAATAGAAGCAGAAGGTATTCTACCCAATTCATTCTAAGAAGCCACAATTACTCTGATACCTAAACCACAGAAAGAGCCAACAAAGATAGAGAACTTCAGACCAATTTCCCTTATGAATATCAATGCAAAAATACTCAATAAAGTTCTTGCTAACCGAATCCAAGAACACATTAAATTGTGTCTTATGGGTGTTTAGTGAATAAACCTTTTACTTTCTTTGTAGGATTATTTACTATACTTAAATGATGCAATGAGACTCAATCATGTACCCATCATGCATGTATTTACCATTTCCATAGAAATATTTTATAAAAATGAAACAAGAATTCACTCTTTGTGAACTATGTATTATATTTTAGGATCCAAAAATTAGATTTTTAACTGCCATGTTGAACACTGAATCCAAGAGGAATCAAGTAAACTATACCTAATTTTTAGATAATTAAGCTAAAAATTTGGCAATCTATAAAAATTCTATTTATATCTAAAATTAATTATAATAATTGACATCTTCCTGCTCTTTGTTTTGAATTCAGATCATTTCAATCCAAGCTAAATTTCAAGATACACCCTCAATAGAAAATTTTACAAGATAGGAATCATCGGAAGCCTAAGAGGATGAAAGAATATATGGTGATTAATGATCGAAGAAATCTATCCTAGAAACTAGTGATTTGATTCTTAGTTTCCTTGGTACTCACAGAATATTACAGACTGGTAAATTCAAAATGATACTTAAATTTAATTCAATGTATTCCTTTCTCTTAGAATAGTCGAAGACTCCTGTGATTGCTTGATCATTCAAATACTTCAGATCTATTTAGGTATTGATTTTTAATCTATCTGTGTAAACACATTTCTTGGAAGAGGGTTTTTTTTGTTGTTGTTTTGGTTTTTGTTTTTTTGCTGTTTTTTGCTTGCTTGCATGCTTGCTTGCTTGCTTGCTTGCTTGCTCGCTTGCTTGTTTTTGCCCAGGTTGAATGATATACTCCAAGAAAGGAACTATCCTTCAAAAGATGTTCTGAGTAAAAATAGGGTTCATTTTAGACAAATGATTCTCAGCCATCCTAATATTGTGACACACAGTTCTTTGTGACACACAGTTCTTTGTGTGTGACGTCCTTCACTATAAATGATTTCATTGTTACTTCATAACTGTAATTTTGCTACTGTTATGAACTCTATGTAAATATCTGTAGGTTTTGATGCAGTTAGGTGACTCTTGTGAAAAGGGTGTTCTACTCTCCAAAGTGGTTATGACCCACAGGTTGAGAACAACTGTTTTAAAACATTAAACTAGAATGAAAATTAAAGGCAGATCTATAGAAAACAAAAATGGAGAGTGTGCAATTTTCATTAAGAAATTAAGTATTTGAATACTTGGTTCCAAGTTGGTAACACTATATAAGAAGAACTTGAAACATTTAAAGCCTTGCTGAAGGAAGTACAACATTGAAGTAGATTTTGAGAATTTATTGTCTTGCCCTACTTTCATTTGTCTCTATTTCATAAATGTGAAAAGAGATGTGATTAGCCCTCTTTTTGATGCCATTTCTCCCTCACCATTATTAAATCTGGAATCGTAAGCCAAAATAAACTTAACCTTCTCTAAGTTTCTTCAAGTCATCATACTTTTATCATACTTTTATCATGTCAATAACAACAACAAAACCTGATACATAGGGTTTAGGAAAAGCAGGTGAGAGGATACTTTCAAAGCAAAAAATGTAGATGTATGATAGATATGGGTAAAGAACCTAGAGTAATTTTTTGAGAAATATTTTAAAAGCAATGTTTAACAATGATGACAGACAGATGTATGAAGAAAAAGAGACAGAAAATGAAGAATGGGCAATTGATTCCTTAGTAAGAAATAAATGTATTCTCTGGAAATTTAATATATGTGAAAATTCCTAAGATTAGCATATATTGCACTATGAAAAATCATATAACTTTGTAAGTTAGCTTTCTTCTGTTATATTCAGATGTAAGACTGTTCAACCAAATGCCCCTCAATGTCATGGCTATAAGCAGCCTCATCACAGTAGACCACAAACCCAGGAATCCACTCTGTCATGGGTTGTCTAATAGATCCCAAGTGATAGCCAATGAAATTTTGAAAGCATGCCCTTGCCTAGCTTTGTTTGCACATCCTGTGTGCTAGCCTAGTCTGGTGAGTTCTTAGAACTCTTGGGTTTTGCTGCTGCTGCTGATGCTGCTGTGCTGCCATTTTGTTTTGTTTGTTGTTTCTCCTGTCCTAGTCCCAGTTACACATCCTATGTTCAAACCCAACCTAGTGACTCTGTTGTGAATCCTGTAGTGAGTCCCCTCATCTAGTATGACAGCATCAGCTGGCATGCCAACATCGATATGGGTAATTCCATATTGTCCCTCATATAGATAAAGAACTATAGGTTATCGACGGTTACTGAAAAAGAGAAAGGGATCAGTTCCCACAGAGGTGTCCAGTTCTAAGTGATCATCTCTGTCCCCACTTAAATATGAGCAACACTAAAGAGACTCAGTAGACTGTTCATATGGAAAAATAATAACTAAAGAAAAGATGAACTTGGGAGGGGTTTGATGAGAAGACCATAGGGTCCATGACATAAATATGATGCTCTTATATGATGTTCTAAAAAAGGTTTAACTTATTTTTTAAAAAAATGAATGCTCAGTGAGAGCAAGGGAAACAGAGTCTAGGTTGAATTGTGTGAATTCAATAAGTTATTTAACCTTTACGACCTTCACTTTTCTAACCTGGAAAGAAAATTATGCTAATGAGATGATCTTTCAGGTTTCTCACCTCCCTAATTTTATTAAAAGCCTCAAAATCAATTTACTCCAGGCAGGACAACTCTGTAAGAGTAATGAGAGGGTTAAGGCTCCAAATGAAGAATATGACAGATCATGAAGATGAATTAGCTGCATGAAGAGTCAACAGTGTAAATTACTATAGGCTTGAGGGTTTTCTGTAGCCCCCCCATCAGCACCCAGAGGAAGCAGATGCTTATGATGCTATTGGGAATAAATCTGCAGATTACTGAAAAGTCAGCAGGCAATGGAAACCCCAAATTTACACTAATGTAATCTGAATCCGTGCCAGAATCATCCTAGTGAAGGTCCTTTGGAGTGGTTGACAGCACTATGAAAAGTTGAAAATGAAGGTTTAATAATAAAGTATGAAGTCAAATGATTTTATGCATCCTCATTTTCTCAGAAAAAAATATTCCATCAGTGAGTGTTTCTTCCCAACTAAGGAAAAGTATTTTTCCCAGTCACCTGTGAACAACTGAGACACTCTTACTTTTCAGCAAATAAAAAGCAGAGCATTTGCCCAACCTATTCCCATTCTCTCTTGCCTTTTATTCAGACCTAATGGAGATCAGATGGCAAAAGTTATGAGAAGAGTTATATTGTGAAATAGAAGGGAAATACAGACATAGAGCTAGTAAACTGAGGCTGGAATCCCTGATTCACAGAAATCAGTTTATTTAGGACTGAAATTTGTAAGGAAAGAATCCATATATACAGAGTTGAAGAGCCAAGCAAATCACTTGTCTAATTGCTACAGAGTAACAGAACAGGCTCTGTGATCACCACCATAACCAGTTTAATTTTTAACATAGGCTGTATTGAATGTGCTTGGGAAACAAAAGCTGCATATATATCTTAAGTCCTACCAGTTCTGGCTCCATTTCTAATTTTCTATTATTCTCATTCTGCTACCATCACAGACCATAACTGCTAGTTCAACAATATTGGTATTTTTAATTGTTTTATTTTAAAATAAATTTAAAATAAATTTGTAACTGTTTATATTCCTCAAGCTAAGGGATATTGCTTTCCTTTGTTTCAACATTCTGTAAACCATAGGACATCTAACCCATGTTAATGTTGATTAGTAGGTTTTGAAATACTTCCTACACAAACAGCCTCAGGGTCATGTTCACCAAGATTCATAAATAATAAGCTTGTCCTTCATCTTTCATTTATATACAAATAAAATTGTGACAATATCACAAACAGATTCTCCTATCACCTTCCCATAGCATCTGTTACTATACTTGCGAAGCTCATACCTAGCATCTTATGACTCAAGTCACTCATTAAAGCTTTCAGATATTCCTCCTATCATGGTGACCAAGGAAGATTCTTGTGTAGGCTAGAATTGAAATTATATGTATATTGAGAGAGGAGACTATTGGGAAGTAAGCAGAATAATATATATGATACTGTATACAATGAGAAAATTAGATTTACAAGGTAGCAATATCATGAAGGTGACTAGAAAAGGAGAGCATTTGCCCAGTATCTTGTGAAAGTACTGAGATTCTAGAAAGTACTGAGATTCTAGAAAGTACTGAGATTCTAGAAAGTACTGAGATTCTAGAAAGAGGACAAATAGATGTTTGGATAGCAAGGAATAAAGGAACTAAAAGCTATGTCAACAGAGGCATTGGGAAATCAGGCAAAGTATTCATAAAATTCAAATGTTACAATAATATACTTAATCTTCATCCCAAATCACCAAAGAATGGTGGTCAGGATGTGAAAAGCAACTTTCTAAAAACCATGCAGAAGTCATTCAGTTTATCTTAAGTATCTCTGATGTTGATTAAATAGTGTGTTGAGGGTGGGAGTACAATCTATTATTTATAACAGATACTTTCCTCTGTACAATGCATAACCACAATTTATATAGAAGTCATTATAAGAGTATCAATGTATATATGATGTCAGCTTCAACAAAACTTGAATGCACTATGTACAGAGTTCTGTTGTCAATCACTGGCAAATACTAATTCTCATCAGTTCAAACATTATCCCCACCTAACAAATAATGAATTTGAAGATGCACACCAATTAATTTTTTGGATCATTCGTTCCTAAGGTTACCTGAGATGGAAATGATATTTGAACTCAGCATATTTGACATCATAGTCATTGCTCTTTTGTGTTTCCCACAACTCTATGCAGTTCTACCTTTCCAGGAAGGTGTTTTAGCCAGGTGATATAAAAATGACATCAACTGCTAAAGAAATCTCATATTCTCTTTCTAATCATCCCACATGCACCTCCATCTTTATAAAGCCTAGTTCCCACTGTGTCTTCTGTGTGAATCTAAAAAAAGACTATTTATATGTTTATTAGTATGCATTGGTAAATGACACTCACTTTCTGGTTGAAACCATCTAACTTAATTTCCTTTATTCTTACCCTGGTTATTTCTTTTCAGAAGGCAGTGTTGTTCTTGGAGCTGTGATTCTTCTACATCATTAGTAATTCAAAATTCAATTTTTCCTAGTGACTGTTCTCTGTGTTCTCCTTATTACCAAAACAGTTTCTAATGTTATTGTTATAGAATTGCATCTCTTGTCCTTTATGTCAAATCATTTACAAACCAAAGAAACATTCAAGGCAGTTGCCTCAGATATCTGAATTTTCAGTTGTATCTTATGAGTATTTTATATAGTAGAGAAATGATCTCTCTTCTCTCATCTATCTATCTATCTTCTCTCTTTCCCCTTTTTCACCCAACAACACAGACCATCTTTCCCGCCCTCATTATTCAGTGCAGACACTGAGTCAGCACATCCTTTCCAAAGACTGTCAACACCTTTATTCAACTCTGACAAGTCAGATCTGCTTGTTAATCTTGTTACCATGCAAAATTGACTGAAAATATAACTGTTTTCTGAAACTCTCAATATCAACTGTTCTACATATCTAAAATTTATAACTTATATCCAAACTTGGACTTTATTTTCTAAGTAGAACTTATTAAATTAGCATGTCCCCCAACTTTTAATAATTGGGAAAAAAGAACTGACCCAAATTCCTGCAACTATTGGAGATAATGTCTCCAATACACTATCACTCATCTTCTGATGTTCATATACATAATAGTTTCCTTCATCAATTGTCCTCCTATTTCTATCCTTTCTTCCTCATTCTTTCCCTCATTACCTCTCTCCATCCCTTCCTTCTTTTCTTCCCCACATTTCTCTCTCTCTCTCCTTCCCTCTTATGTTGCTTTCATTGTTTTTTACCTTGGTATTACAGTGCCTTGAATAAGGCGTGTGAAAAAAAACACAGTAAGTCAGTTATTTACTTTGTTAAACATATAATAGACTCTACTAGACTGAGGGTAAAAAGAAAAAAAAAAGATGTGATTTTGAAAAGTCTACGGAGGCCCATATTTACAAGACTTTTATTGCTGTCATTTTGCAGAGGAAATTAGTCTTTTATGTTTTCAGTAATGATTCCCCAGGCCCTCTTTTACACTGGCATGTTTATAAATCCCTTGTTTTTACAGCAAGGCAAAAATATTCTGAAATGTGTTCGTTTTTACTCACCACAATTGACTGCAAGAAGATACAGAGGCATTCTGGAATGCAGACAGTATCCTTCCTAGTTAGGACCACAATACCAGAACTGAACACATCTTTAAAGAAGTGATTGAAAACTATAATGAGGAAGCTTTTTTAGAACAAAATATACTTCTCAGAAATACAGCAGCTATAGTTAAAGAACAGAAAGCTCAAACATCAGGCAGAAGAAAACATATGCAAGCTCTACTGGAGCTTTGCTCTCCTTGGCTAGAACTAAGTAGAGGCAGTTCAGAAAGGGCTCTCCAGGAAGATATCTGGCCTTGGTATTTCCTTTTTCCTTGTTTCAAAAACTGGAGCTATGGCTCCTTTGTTACTTAGGAAATTCTCTTAATGTGCTAATGGACTTACAGGTTCTGTACCTAACCTGCTGAACTCCATGACAGGCCTGGGTACAAACTCCTCTATCTACTGAGCCATCTTGCAAGCCCTAAAGAAAAGTTTCCAGTTACAAAAAGTACAATCCACTAGTCTCTCTTGATTTTAAAGTTACAGGATTTGTTTCTTCTTAATTTTTACTTATTTTCATCTGTATGCATGTTTGCCAGCGTGTATGTTTGAGCACCACTTGTGAGCCTGGAGCCTGTGGAGTTCAGAGAGAGAGAGCGTTGGATCCTCTATAGCTGAAATTATAAACAGTTGTGAGCCACCACATGAGTGGTGAGAATCAAACTATGTTCTTCTGGTAGCCCAGCCAAAGCTGTTAACAGCTGAGCCACATTTCTGGCAAATTGGATTTGTTTCTAAGTAGCAAGTCATTCAACTCAAAATCTTTTTCTACCAGTAAGGTCGACTTCACCCTTAAGTATCTCTATACAAAAGACATTTAGGAATGAGGTAAATAAGTCAATTTTTAACAGGGGCTCATTTTTGGCATTCACCTGGATAAAGAAATGAATATTCAGCTTAATTTGAAACTATAGAGGTAACAGAGCTAAGTCAAGAGAGTAATAGGAATTGGTTGCCAGATACCTGGATTCAGAACTCCAATTAATGTCTGGTTGATAGATTCTTTGATTAATGTAACATTTGAGAGTTGACCATGTACTAAAAACAAAGTAGTATATGTTGCTCTATTTATTCTATCATAAAATATAATAAATTAATATTAGTCTCATTAACAAATGAGTAAAATAAATGTTAAGCAGATTGGAAAATTTATTGAAGGCATAGCTAATGTTATTTAGCTCCAAATGTTGCCCAAGGTTAAGTGTGTAACAATTCTATAACAACTGCTCTCTTCTACATATCTTTCTTTTATTAATCTCATGTAAGTTTATAACACACATGTGCATATATGTATATTTATACAATACATAACAGTCATTGTCTCACTGATTCAGATACAAAAGGACATTGATAATTTAAGCTTCACTTTCTTCCTTTTCTGATTTTGGGGGTGGTATACAATTTATATCTTCTTCCCTCTAAATCTCTAAATTTGGCAACATTGTTGAAGCAAGAAATTGCTTGAATGAATGAATTAAATGTTATTTTCACAACTTGGATAAATAAACACTAAATATAATACTTAGGGGCTTCATTTTGACTCTTTTCTCTGTATGTTGAAACAAAGCTATATATAATGCCTACCACTCTCAAAACAGGAACAGAAATAAAAACATTTGGCCGTTACTCAGCCTCTAACACAACTGAATGAATTGAATCAAGATAATTGGAATTTTACCCATAAAATATATAAGCTCTAAATATTCCCTAAGCACTACTAGATAGCACTTTCTTGCATACTTCCAACTTATAACCTAAATGCTTAAATTATTTTCTAGAACACAAAGAGACAATCATGGTTTTGTTTGTTTGTTTGTTTGTTTTGTTTTTGTTTTTTGCATTCTACTAGTATAGCATTTAAAGGCATACTAAGGTATGAATAACTGATAATAGAGCCTTTTTTCCCAAAATGGGTATTTTTTAACCAGGTCAATTGTAAAGATGAGAGCTATAAACAGAGGATATAAAAGCTAGCAGTCAACTTTTTCCTACTGATAAAGCTTGGATACCCCTTTGGCCTTATTAGACATTTACTTCCTGACTTCTGGATGACAGACAAAACATATATCAAAGATCAGTTGTCCCTCAGCCTGGCCATGGCAGAAAGAAAAAGAAATATTATTTTCCAAATGCTGTAGATTTTCTCATGATCAAGACAAAATCCATGAAAAATTCTATGTGCTAGAGGATGAACACTGCTTCCTGCAACCCCAGGGTCTTTTGCTATAAAACAGGGTAAGAAATTCTAGACTTTTTAATGACAAAGAATTATGGTGAGAGTATAGTAGAACACTGGATCTGAAAATTCTGTAGTCTGTATAATAGAATTTATTAAACCTTTACTATGTGTCAAGTACCAAAACCAAGAACTTGAAATTAAATTATTTCTTTAATCCTTTCATAATACCATGAGGAAGAAATTGGCTTTGGCAAGGATGGTGAAGACCACAGTGCTAAAATAACCTGTTCATTGTAACAGCTGAAGCCTGGGATTCAACCACATATTTATACTGCCGAACATGTATTATAGAAATGACAATTTCTTTCACAAAGAAGAAGAGACAATGATAGAGTGAGAACAAGAACCTCCATTGCTCTTCTCTTATACTTGTGAGCAAAACTAATTCATGAACAGTTAAGAGGTTCCACTACACTCATTCTTATTCCTGAATGCACATTGCAACCATTGAGGTAGCTCTAAAACAATTATGAAGTCTTCTTTCTTCTCCAAAGAACCTCAAGCTGTTTAAAGCTCCCAGTTAATTCTACTGTGTAGCCAAATGGGTAAGTCACTATGCAATAGTGACAACCCCAAAGAGCATAAAGTCATGAGTATGCTCAGATCTGGGTTCTGAAGGATCCCTTCCCATATAAATAAAAGGCAGGAGCTAGAATAGAGTGGGAGAAGGGACGAGTGTCTAAGAATTGATTGAATCCAATTTTCATTGCTGCATTCTGAATGGCAACTTTCCCAGTAGATACATTACAAGTCATGTTCCAGCCATAAAACATAGAACTCTCATTTCTTCTGCAGCATTATATACTCTGAGTGCTTTTCAGCATTATTAACCTCCATGATCAAAATAAATGGGGAGGCTGAAAGCCAGGGAAAACCTCTTTACATCTTCTGAATTGCAAAGCGACACTGTGAAAAAAACAGGCACCCTGTGTTTGAATATTCCTTTTCAGTCAGGCAAGTTCAGCACTACACAGATTTTCTGTATGAAAATAACAGGTTTAAAAAGGACTGTGGACCTTGAAAACCAAATGTACTTTATTTAATTAGACTAATTATATTAGAAAAACATCATACTTTCTTTGTATACTGTTTCCCATGAACAAGGCCATCACTGCTTGCTTTAGTCATATTTTCAAGTGCAAACTAAAACTTGTAAAAAGAAATACCCATCATTTACTGCTGTTCAGCTTACACAACCTCCCTATTTGGAGGGATCAAAGAATTTGGGAGAACACACTATCAGTTCCTGGTGGGGAAGTTTAAGAATGATAAATATTCCTTCTATCTCCCAAAAAGTGACTATAGCCATCTGACAGCATAGTTGATTAGATGCTTTCTTTTACACCACAGACCTTTGATGGAAAAGTGTGACATGTGTTAGAAATTTTTCATGGTCCTTATGTTAATGAAAGAATCCAGAAGTCAAACAGTTTTACATACTGCAAAGAATGTTATGACCTTCAATCAACTCCTCTGATTCCAATCTTAATTTCCCCCGAGGTGAAATATATGTGTATACATAATCATACTGAATTCCTTACATTGCTCTTGTCTTGTGATTGGTGACAATGATTGACTCTGTTCAGACAGGTAATTTGGAATTCTTGGTGTATATCAAAATTTATTTGTTTATACAAGATTTATATTGTCCATATGTAAAATTGTATACATAAAGAATTAATAAAGCCCAGAATCTGACCTCAAAGATCAGTAAGTAATTAAAACATTAGTTACAGTTTATAAGCATTCAAATTATATTTGGTAAATCTCATTTTCCTTATCTCCTAAAAAAATACCTCTCCCTTCTCCCAACCCCACAGATACAATAACTTCTTTCTAACCACTCTACAAGTTTCAGTCCAAGCACCTGACTCTTCATATCTTTTTATAGTCTACCATCTACAAGCAGTAGGATACTAGGAAATGTTTATCTACTCATTCTTTGGGAGGAGAAAAGTCCATGCTTGCAATTTTTACCTATGTGTCTTATAAATACTCCCATCATGATTTTAAGCTAGCAGCATGGTATTGTCATGTGCATAGCTGGGAAAGCATGAACATGGCCAACACTCACAAGCTAGCATAAATTGGTTGCAACCATCTGTAACTCATTCCAAGGGATCTAAAGCCTGCTTCCAGCTTCCCTAGGTACACATGTCTCTCTCTGTCTCTGTCTATCTCTGTCTCTCTCTCTGTCTCTGTCTCTCTCTCTCTCTCTCTCTCTCTCTCTCTGTCTCTCTCTCTCTCTGTCTCTCTCTCTCTCACACACACACACACAAACAATTAAAAATAAAAAAGATCTTTAAAATAAATAATATCACTTTGGCTCTACGTAGAATCAACTGTCCTCTCAATTGAACTTTGATGGACTTGGCTCATCAGGATCTAATTTACTTCTTCCACTAGACATCCATCTCACTAATTCCAATTAACTGTAAGCTCCTGACTAGCAGGAAGTTTTCCATATTTTTTAAATCAGTCCTCTCATCTTAGGCACAAAGTGCCAAATTCCAGTTAGCTTGCCATCCTCTGTGGCAAGCCTGCTCACTCTGTAGATGACCAAACATTAAAAGGGTTGTAATGAGCTCTCTGCCAAACCTTTCTTTCCAATTTTCTGTTTTTCTTCTCCTTTCCTAACATGATTTGTGAAGAGGAGAAGTTCAATTAGAACTAATTTCAGGATGGAGTAAATGTCTTCTTACTAGATATGTGCTATATCTATCTCTTCCTGGGTAATGAATTACTATTACTCTTAACTAAAAGGATGTCAGTGATCAAAAGCAGCAAAAAACATTTAAAGATAGCCATCTGTTGTAAAGGAAGCATTGGTAAAATGTCATACTGTGAATGACATTTGTCACTTACAAATTCTCTTGGAACCTGAACATTAAGGTGTTTTGAGTATTTTTAACCTAAAGCTAAATTTCATCAAATTTCATAATTCCATTTTTCTAAAACATAGAGGTTCAAGAAGTCATCTACTCAATTTATTCCCTTTCCTTAAAGTTTAGTAGCATACATCAACCATATAGAGGTAGTAAAACTCCTTCTTGTTTTAATTGTGCAACCTCCAAATGAACGCTATTTACCAGTCACATTTTTACTTCATATAAACATACTCTCTTATATGAAGACAGTATGACATAAAGTGGATCGTGATAGTAAATGATTATTTTAAAAGAACATTAGAGTAATAATCATTTCATCTGCTTCCTACTTACTATGTGCATGTGAGCTCTTTTATGTGTATTCTGTTCTTTACAGCCTTCAGTACAAAAAGCAAATAATTATCTAAAAAAGTGTAGGCACTCTTACTTGCACCTCTTACTGCATAACTAGCAAAATTCAGACCAAAGCCAAGGAAGACATTAATTTAAGACATGGCATGAAGTGATGTCCACGCAAATGAATTATTTCATATTTAATCATATGTTTGTATATTTAATTAAAAGGATAACTATATTTATAATGGCAGCTTGTAACGTCTATGACCTTATTTCCTTCTGGAAGCAAGCACTAGTAGAAGAACATTATATTCTGCAGTTTATTGTCAAATATATCCTGTTTTCATTAGAGTCTGAACACACAGGCATTCACTATGTCTTTATTGATAATTGTACTTGATTAACCACAGACACCAACCGAAGGAATATTGAGTGCTTTCTTTATTAATTAACATGGTCAAGTCAAAGAAAACAGCCGACATGAGGGATAGCTTGTATAAAAATAATTAAATCATTAATCTTATCCATATGACCATGTTCACATTTGCAAGGTCAATTACTAGAAAGGATTCAAACCAGAACATTCACATCTAAATGATGTAGTGGTTTCATTTGGGTTGTCATATAATTGTTTGGATGGTGCAAATTTTCAATTGAACATAATCAAGAGACAAGCAAAAATTTCATAATAGCAATCTTTGATATAGTTTTTCAAGTGATTGGGGCATTTGGGAAGAAAGCTGCACACTCCAATTTTCACTTCAGCAAGTAGGCAGCAGTATAGCTCCAAACCATGCCCAAGCTCCTTCATACTGTAATAATGTTAATAGGAAGGACCACTGCATGTCTCTATCCAACACCAGAAGTATGCAGATGAGAGGCTGAGAGACTGCCAAACCTGTCTCCCAGGGACTGTAGTATACACATTGGGAAGACTGGAGCTGGAGATTGCATAGGCCTGAGAATCAGTTATTTAGACAATAAGTAAATAAATTTCTCAACACAGCAAGGAACAAGTACATGCATCTTATTAGTCCATAAGAGCATGGCATTCCAAGAAATACAATAAGGTTCAGCAAGGATATTTTAAAGTCATGGATGTTCAAAGATAGGGTGGGGTGTTTTAATGCAATCCTAGCTTTAATGATGACAAAGATGTTACTTTATGAAACAACTGTCTCAGAACAGTTGAAATGAAATATTTAGTTAGGTAAATCATTAATCTGACCATATATATTCTACATCATTTGTTATATTGTTCTCAAAGATTGTCTAAGGGGGAGTCCCATGACAAAGGTGTCAGAATCTAGAATCCTATATTGGACTTCTTACATAAAGCTGTGTGGCTATGGAAGAGTATTTCAACATTCATGAAGTAAGCTTGACACTATGTCTCCTGCCCTCAAGATTTCCATCATGTTGTTAGCATGGGAAGAGAGTGAAAATTAATTTTGTAAACTGCAAAATACTGTGTATATGTGAGTAGTGCAATTTATACATACCTCATAACAAAATCATCGGAAAGCTATATAATAAAAAAATAACTAGTTTCACAAGCTCTCCTATGAGCTGAACATAGAGCTCAGTGTTAGAATAGTGGCCAGTATGCTCATTATTTTAGATTAAATCCACAGTATAACAAAAGTAATGTGTAGATGATTATAAGACAGTTTAATATCTAAAAGATTTTTCCCTTTGCATCTGCTTGCCACAACAGCTACCCAAATCTAAAGAGTAGAATTTAAACACCTAAAATTAACAAATATTCTCTTAAATATCTACTTTCCTGTCAGTATCATGACAGTCACAGAGGTCAGAGTAATACATGTTTGCTTATAGTGGTCACATATCAGAGGTCACCAAAGCTGCCACTCTTCCATATTTATGACCCCATAAAAATACACATAAGAAGTTGCTTGATCAGAAGTGGGAGTGGGTGGGTAGGGGAGTGGGAGGGGGGTCTGGGGGACTTTGGGGATAGCATTTGAAATGTAAATGAAGAAAATACCTAATTAAAAAAAATAAATTGGAAAAAAAAACAAAAAACAAAAAACAAAAAAAACAAAAACTGAAAAAAAAAAAAAAAAGAAGTTGCTTGATCAATGTCTGTGTGGCCTCACTATTATCACCAGATATGATGCAATGTCACAATTATATCTTTTATCAGCTATATATTGTATCAGTTAGTTATCCTTTTTGAACTTGTATCTTCTTAATTTTAAAGTGGAGAGTAAAAGCATACATACCTCCCCTTGGGAGCAATGATATAATATCTCCTAAAAAGATGTAAAGCACTTGAGTACTAGACCTTGGACAGAGTAATACACAGGAAATGGAAAACACAACTCACTGATATTTGTGAGGTTCCAAGGAGATCTTTCTGGTATTACAGCAACTGGGAGCAAGTTTGGTGGCATGAAAACACCAGCTGTTGAAACTTGCACATTATCATCCCTAGTGATAGAGGGGATAGCTGGCCAGGGAAAAACTAAACGGTTAACTCATTTCCCAGTGTTCCACCTCAGCTGGCTGTTTAAGATCTGGAAAACTGCATTTGTTTCAGAGAATACCACATCCATGATTGCCCCTTGGAGCCATTGCAGCAGGTGGCCTTTATCTTATCTTCCACAAACTGTTGTTCTCTTCAAGGATCATTGCTTGTAGAATCCACATATTAATTTCTTATTATTCTGGCATGGTCTCTTTCTAATTATTACAGGCTCCCATGTAAGCAGGTCACACTGGGCCTATTAAATATTGTGTTTGTTTAACAGCCAAATAGCCACTGTGTAAACATGCTTTGGAAGGGGTATTTTTCAATGAGCTATATTAGAGGTCACTGAATAGCAGCTTATTACTTTGTGACAAGTCTGTGACTCTTTCGTGTTCCTTAGCTTTCAGAGAATGACAAAAAAAAATTCCCATTAAATACTCACCATGGAATGATTTTATCCAAACCATACAACCCTTAAGTCTGAGAGACTGCCATTACCTGAATAACTCAGAGATAACCATTTACTTTTCTCCCTAAAATTAAAATTTGTTTCTGTTGTAACAAATATTG
The DNA here is from genome assembly GCF_978045245.1 of Mus caroli. Classification (NCBI taxonomy): domain Eukaryota; kingdom Metazoa; phylum Chordata; class Mammalia; order Rodentia; family Muridae; genus Mus; species Mus caroli. Next base: position 80,946,693 of record NW_028227261.1, read on the forward strand.
TAAAATATTTTACAAGACCAGGCAGCCCATTATTACTTTAGGAGCAATCAAGTGACATGTGAGGATATAGGAATGGTGGAGTAGGGATTAACTTTTTCTTCTGACATTTATGTTGCTTTTTTAAGTTTGTACAAAAGAAAAGATTTACTGAGATAAGCTGAGTTAAGATCAAAAGAGGCACATTTCACAGAATCTTGAAGACCCATAAGGCCATTCCTTAAAGCCTTTAAGAAGCTAGACTCTATATTCTTTAAATTTAATGCCTACAAAATGACAAAAAGATAATGAGAAAAGTGGCATGTAAGGAAGATTTTCCTAAAAAGCAAACTGAAGGAATCTCAGAATACATTTCAAGCACTCAATGTAGAATTCCTACAACTAACCACCAGTCTTCTTCTCTACCTTCTTCTCTTGCTATAAGTTTCACAGCCATGAGGTAGGAAGTGACAGCCAAATGTGGTGGCATATACCTCAAAACTAGGATGGTAGGCAGAATCTGAGAATGGAAAATAATGAGTTTAAACAAAAGAAAAAGAAAGAGGAAAGGAAAAATAAAGTGAGAAACTAAATGTAAACATGGCATGCTTGAAGAGGCAGCAGCAAAACTCCTTGGGAAAGAGGTCCATTTTGAGAATAGATGAATATGGCAGCAATTTGAGTGTGCTGCTGAGTTAACAATGAGGACAGTTTCAATTGCTTCAATATCTTTGAAAATATTTTAAATTTGATAAATAATAACTGTGCATATTTATGAGATGAAGAATGATAGTTTCATCTTGTTTATATTGCAAAAAGATTAAATAAATCTAATGAATAAACGACTTCACAAACGCAACAAAAAGAACATGACTAAAATATATTTTTACAAGTTTAAACAAATACAAAACATTATCATTAATTGTATCTACCAGTCTGCATGTTTCATCTTAACATCTACTTCTAGAACATCAGAAAAGCAGAAATTATTAAATCTAGAAACAGCATTGATATGAAAGTACCATAGGGAAAAGGGAAAAGAATATGAGAAGTATACACTATTAAATTTCCCCCATACACTCTTCTAGCTCTTGCTGTATAAAGCCACTGTTGATAACTGGAGGCAGCAGATTCTAGAAATTGCCCACAAAGGAACTTTGTACAAACTTTTGTACGTATTTACAAAAACGCATAGTGTACTAATGGAAAAGTTCATGGATGGGAAAATTTTAAAGATGGGTTTTGAAAAACTACTAGATAATGAGAAAGGAGCAGATTTTATTGCATACTATTATTGTTTTCTTGGGTAGATGGTGAAGCTGTTGATTAAGAATAGCAACAATAGCAACAATCTTAATGTGACTGAGGAACTACAACAAAATTCCATAAGTTGCTTGATTTACATGAAGCAAAACTTACTCCCACACCTCTAGATACTAGGAAGTGCAAAATCAAGGTGTTGGCAGATTTGCTGTAGGGTTATGACTAAGAGAATGGAACATATTCACAGAGAGAAATTCCATGTTATAGTTACAAAGTGGGGATGGTTACAAAGACTGCTGTTCCTCCCACAGGGTCACCCTCCTTCTCAGCTTCCTCCAACTTTTCCTTAATTCAGCCACAGGGGTCATTAGATTCTGTCCATTGGTTGGGTACAAATATCTACATCTGAAACTTTCAACTGCTTGTTTGGTCTTTTGGAGGGCAATCATGAACACATTTTATGAGCATTCCATAGCCTCAGTAATAGTGTCAGGCCTTGGGATCTCCCCTTGAGATGGATCCCACTTTGAGCCTGTTACTCGGCCTTTTTTTCCTCAGGCTTCTCTCATTTCCATCCCTGTTCAGACAGGAACAATTATGGGTCATAGTTTGACTGTGGGATGGCAACCCCGCGCCTCACTTAATGCTCTGTCTTTCTGCTGGATATAGACTCTACAAGTTCCCTCTCCCCACTGTAGAGCATTTCATCTAAGGTGCTTTGAGTTCTAAGAATCTCTAAACTCCCAGGTCTCTGGTACATTCTGGAGGGTCCCTCCAACCTCCTACCTCCTGAAGTTGCCTGTTTCCATTCTTTCTGCAGTCCCTCAGGGCTTCAGTCCTTTTTCCCCCATCCAATTACCAGTTCATATTCCCCTCCCCCATCCCCTTTCCCTCTCAGGCCCCCCCTCTCCCTCCTCACTTAGGGTTGCTTTCCTCTCCCTTCCAAGTAGGACTGAGGTGTCCTCCCTTGGGCCTTTCAGCTTGTTGACCTTTTTGAGTTCTTTGGATTGTATCTTGGGTATTCTGTACTTTTTTTTTTTTTGGCTAATATCACTTATTAGTGAGTACATACCATGCATGTGCTTTTGGGTCTGAGTTACCTCACTCAGGATGATATATTTTTGTTCCATCCATTTGCCTGAAAAACTCAGGATTTCCTTGTTCTTAGTAACTGAGTAATATTCCTTTGTGTAAATGAACCACATTTTTTTATCCATTCTATTGTGGAACTGGAAAACTTCTGTAAAACAAAGGATATAGTCAGTAAAAAAAAAAAAAAGATTAGCAACCTACAGATTGGGGAAAACAATCTTCACTAATCCCACATCCAATAGAGGGCTAATATCCAAAATATATAAAGAACCCAAAAGCTAACCAACAAAAAAATAAACAAACCAATCAAAAATGGGGTATAAAACTAAACTGGGAATTCACAACAGAGGACACTCGAATGGCTGGGAAGCACCTAAAGAAATGTTCAAAATCCTTAGTGATCAGAGAAATGCAAATAAAAATGACCCTGAGATTCCACCTTACACCAATTAGAATAGCTAAGATCAAACCTTCAGGTAACAACACATGTTGGAGAGGATGTGGAGAAAGAGGAACACTCCTCCATTGCTGGTGGGATTGCAAACTGGAACAACCACTCTGGAAATCAAACTGGAGGTTTCTCAGAAAATTGGAAATAGGATCTATCTGAAAATCCAGCAATACCACTCTTGGGAATATACCCAAAAGATGCCCCACATGCCACAGGGGCATGTCTTCCACTATATTCATAGCAACCTTTTTTTATGATATCCAGAAGCTGGAAACAACCCAGATGTCTCACAAAAGAAGAATAGATTCTGTTATCTTCTAATGTCTCTTTTAAATGCCTGGGAGATAATTGAGGTAATTGTTAGAATATGGGGCTGCATCTTCACATCAGATTCCAGGACAAAGAAACTGTCTATGCTTTGTCCTAACATCTGGCTTTAATTAAAGGTTCAAACAAATACCTGGATCCTCCATGTCCTTTGCCTCATATACTAAATCATGAGATGTAAAACTTCCTTCCACCTCTAAAGACTATAAAAAGTCAGTTATTTTCCTTCATTGGGAGATTTGGTTCTGGGGAGACAATTCATAAGAAACGCTGTTCTGCAGTCCCTCTCATGGCAGCTGTTTATCACATCATATATATATATATATATAATCTGTCATCGACCTATAATCTATTTATCCTATATCTATCATCTATCAGGTTATAATCTATATATCTATCTGTATATCTTAATAATGCTCTTCTCCTGGCTTTAATGGGAAGCCTCTCCTTCCCTTTAAATCCCTGTGATGTTTAGACCTACACATATTGCATTGTTTCCATTCAATGTCCCTCGTATCTCAAAGTTCCAGTATGACTTTGAGGCTCTTTCATTCTATTAACCTTATTAAAAGGAATTGTGTCAGCATCTGTTCTAGCTACAATGCCACTGTTATCATCTTACATTACTTACCGTGATGAACTCTCTTCCTTTTCCCAAAGGGACAGTAGGCTCTGAGTTAACATTTTTAGCATTAAGTCAAGGGAAGTTTTAGCATCAGTGTATCAGGGCAAATGGCTACTTCAAGGGCTGCTGAAAGGAGTACCTTACAAATCGGAATTTTCAAATGATAGTGTTGGACTAAAATTTAGTGCACTGTATAAAGATTAACCTTGCAAATGCTAATTTCTATACATGCAGAAAGCTGAGTAAGGCTGGACTTTAGTACTCTTATTTTTATGAAGTATCACCTGTCTTAAAGCTTTGTAAATATTCTTCTCCATTACCTTCTGATTGGTTAATAAAGAACTTATCAGCCAGTTAGCTGGACAGAAAAGAATAGGGTGGGATTCCAATTCGGGGGTGGGGGTTGTCAGGAAGACCAGAGAAGAGGAAAGAAGGAGATAAGGCAGAGGAGGGTTCAGAAGGAGTTGAGATAAACCTGTCACCAAGGAATTTGCCATGAGGACACACATGAGGCAGAGCATGCCAGGGGAAAACTCAAATTGCAAGTAGCATGGGGCCTGCAGTTGGGATGTATATAGCTTAGAGGGTTAGAATAGCTCAAAATCTGCCCAGTTTAGTTTTGGAGCTTGTTAATAAAAGTACCACTTCTCTGTGTCAGTTACTCAGGATCTAGAAGGAGCTGGACTAGAGCATAGAAATGCCCTGCAGTTAATTGGAAGAAAAGGGGGCACAGAAATTATCCATAAAATTCTACAAGGTAAAGACTCAAATTTTATAGCATCAGTTGTTTGTGCATGTGTGTGTGTGTGTTTGTGTTTGTGTAGAAATTTTTTTATATGCTGTTGAAGGAACAATTGCATCAAAATCATATTTAATGTTGTAAGAGAATCACATAAGAGATTCATGCTTTCACAATCACTCCAAACCTTGGAGATGCTGGGCAAGTATTTCTTACATGAATAATGATCTGCTATTGATGTCATAGTGATAATAAAATTAAATTTTTATTAAAAAGAGAATCACTACTTCTTCAGTGATGTTTCTTAACCCAATGAAAGATTGAGGGAGATTCCAAAATGAATCTGTCATAACATGGAAAGATGTTTAAGAACTGTAAACATTATTTCCAGGGAAGAAAAACATCCTTTCCTACAGCCTTTTTTCCTTACCCCATCCCTTTGTCTGACCTGCCAACACCCAAAGCAATCTAGCTCTAGAAACCTATTGGCCATTCCATGCAAATATTCATGTAATCTTCACTCTTCTTCATTTTCTTCAGTTCCAATTCCATAATCTCTTCTCCAGCCCTGTATCAGAACTTATACAGAAACCTGTCTTTCCTTTCTTCCTCTAGCACCTGAAGAAAATCCAGATACCATTGCTAGATCAAGCTTTCCACCCTCCTGTAAGCCTTGTTGGCACCTTGCCTTTCTAGCTCCTCTCTACTACTGTATGTCAGCTTCTGATACCTAAAAAGTAGTTCTAAATGATTCCCACAGTTGTTGGATCTGGAGCATTCCAAATCAGACAATTCACAGCCACCTAAATTCACAGTTCCTAAGTTTCATCAGGATTTTAGAGCAATAAACAACAAGAACTACAAAACACACACACACACACATACGCACAAAAGAATACCAGATATCAACACCTTGGTTTATGATCATCCCAAACACAAATTATTAGAAGACAGTGTAAAAACACAATCAATAACATCCCAAATAATATATCTTTAAAAGAGTTCAGCAGCCCCACTACAATATGCCCTTAGAAATGCAATATAGCTGAAACATAAGATGAGCAACATTATGAGTATTCTAAAGGACCTCAAAGAGGATGAGGTAGGAGTGGGTGGATGGGGGCACACCCTTTCAGAGGCGAAGGGGAGGTGGGAGGGATTTGTGGAGGAGATACTGGGAAGGGGGATAACATTTGAAATGTAAACACATAAAATAATTAATATTTTTTTTTAAATTAAAAACATATATTCATGAAAACACAAATAAGAAGTAGAATGAAATGAAGAAAATGAAATGAAGATGTGAAAGTGTAGATAAAGAAAGTGTAAATAAAGAAAACTCAAACTGAGGAAAACTGGAAATGAAACAAGAACTTGAACAGGAACTTCAGAGGCCAGTCTCACCTCAGAATACACAAGATGGGAGAGACAAACCTCTGGAATAAAAGACAAGTGAAAAGAAATAAATACCTCAGCCCCCCAAAAAATGTTAAATATTCTTTCAAACATCATCTAGAAAACCTGAGGCAGTATGAAAAGACTGAATCTACCAATAGTAGGAGAAGAAGAAGAAGAAGAAGAAGAAGAAGAAGAAGAAGAAGAAGAAGAAGAAGAAGAAGAAGAAGAAGAGGAAGAGGAAGAGGAAGAGGAAGAGGAAGAGGAAGAGGAAGAGGAAGAGGAAGAGGAAGAGGAAGAGGAAGAAGAAATAATTCAGGTTAAAGGCACAGAAAATATTTTCAAAAAAAAATCATAGGAAAAAGTTTCCCCCACCTTAATAAAATGGTATTATCTCAGTACAAGAAGCATACAGGACACCAAATAGATGGGATTCTCAAATAAATGCCCCATAAATGACACATAAAAATCAAAACACTAAATAAAAAGAATATAGATAGAATATTGAGAGCTGCTAAAGTTACCTTACAGGTATAGATGAAAAAATTCTCAATTAAAAATAATTGTAAACAAAATCTATGAACATATCAAAATTATCCACCATGGTCAAGGAAGCTTCATTCCACTGATGTGGGGATAGTACAACATAGATTAATCAACAAATGTAGTCTATTAAATAAACAAACTGGAAAAAAAACACATGATCATCTCATTAGAAGAAGAAAGGATCTTTGGAAAGATTTAACTGTGCTGCTTGGTAAAATCCTAGAGAGATTAGAAATATAAGAGGCATATCAAAAATTATAAGGAAAATTAACAGCAAGCTCACTGCCATCATCAACCTAAATGGAGGGGAAGTTAAAGAATTTCCATCAAAATCAGGAACAGTGCATACCTATTCAGTATGGTACTTGAAATCTTAGCTAGAACAATAAGATAACTGAAGAAGATCAGGGAAATGGGAATTGGAATGGAAGATGTCAAAGTATCATTTGTAGATGATATGATTTTATACATGAGTAAACCTAAAGTTTCTACCAGGAAACTTCCACAACTGCAAAGTAGTAGGGAAAAAAATAACAAAAATAAGTAGCCTTCCATTGTACAAATGGCAAATGTACTGATAGAGAAATCAGAGATACAACTCCTCTTTTCACTATAGCCTCAAACAATAGAAAATGTTCTGGGGTAAGACAACTCTGACCCAGCAAGAAAAAGACTGATATGATAAAAAAAAATTCGTCTTTGAAGAAAAAAATTGAAGACATTTTCAGAAGATGGAAAGATCTTTCATGCTCAGAGATCAGAAAGACTGATATAAAAAAAATGTCCATCTACCAAAAGAATTCCATAAATTCAAAGCAACCCCCTGTCTTTTTACTGGATTGGATTGCCATCCCACTGTCAAAAACACTGACCCAGAATTGTCCCTGGCCAAAAAAAAAAAAAAAAAAAAAAAAAAAACTTGCATGGACAAAACTGGAGAAGAGACTGAAGGAAAAGTGGTACAGTGATCAGCCCAAATTGGGATCCAGCTCAAGGGAAAGCTCCAAGGCCTGACGTTGTTACTGATGCTATGGTGCACTTACATACAGGTGTCTAGCACGGCCCTCTGAGAAGCCCAACAAGCAGCTGGCTATTACAGAAGTAGATACTTACACCTAACCAATGGAGTGAACTTGGGGACCCCGTGGTTGAATTAGTGAAAGTATAGAAGGAGTTGAAGAAGAGTATGACCCCATAGGAAGACCAGCAGTCTCAACTAACTGGAACCCCTGATATCTCTCAGAAACTGAACCACCAACCAGGCAGCATACATTTGCTAATTTGAGGCCCACAACACATATACAGCAGAGCACTGCCTGATCTTGCCTCAGAGAGAGAAGAAACACATAACCTTTAAAAGATCTAGGGCACAAGGGAGTGGGGAGGTCTGGTGGTGTGAGGGTGAGGGTAGGGGACATCCTCTTGGAGATGGGGGAGAAGAAATGGGATGAGGAATGGTATGGGAGGGGGATATTGACTGGACTGTAAAACATGAAAGTAATTTTTAAAAACAACTACTTTGAGATGTTTATTTTATACTAGTCATAGTGGACAAGATCAATAAAACAATTGATACCTTACTCTGTTGAGGATATGGTGTAAGGGAATTGCTTATACATTATTAGTGGAACTGCAAACCAGAACAGTCACTATAGAAATCAGTGCAGTGGTTCCTCAAGAATGCAGTAGATCTACTTTAAGATGCAGCTATACAACTCTCCATCCCACTACAAAGTCACTTGCTCAACCATGTTCATTTCTACTCTATTTATAATGGCTAGAATTTGGAAACATTAGATTTTCATCAGTGGATGAATGGATAAAGAAAATTGAAACATTTACACATCTGAATATTACTCAGATGTTTAAAATATTCAATCATTTCAAGTTCATGAATGGAGATAGAAAAATTATCGTGAGTTGGGTACCCTAGATCCCAATAGAAAAATCTGGTATGCCTTCACATATATGTGGACAATAGCTGTAAAGTCTCATATAATCAAGCTACAACTGATAGAAGCATAAAGGTCAGATACAAAGCCAGGGATTGAGGAGATGATTGGATTACCTAAGATGTGGGAACAGAATACATAAATATGGATGCATGGTGTGGTCTGGAACAGGATAATCAAAAGGGGAAGGAAAGGTGGCAATGAGGTTAGGGAGATAAAATGAGTAAGGAAAGCTGAAACAAAGAGCCTCCTGATGGTTTTAAAGAAGCCTGATACAGCCAAAGCTATTAAAACTACATATATATATGAAGGTGAACAAAAATTGACCAAATTATAGGGAACATGGGTCACTGACTGATATCTGTCATCACCAAAGCAAACCTCCAGTTATGGAAATGGGTTATAGCTAATAATCTTGTCCAAATCAGCCGATAGGGACTTTTACATGAACCAGGTTATTGGTAAGGTTTGTGGTTGCTCACCATAAACTTATGGTAAGGCTCTAATGTTGAATACAACATTTACACAACTTATTGTACATGGAGACATCTGGTGCCTACCAAGAGCCTTCATCCCTTACTGACTAATGTCTATAGTACTGGAAGATAGTCTTCATACTATCAAAGGAGAAGAGTAAACATCAGCTAAACTAAAAATACTTTTGTTTACAATGACTGCATTAATACAAGATCCTCTAGTGCAATAGTGGTACAAAACTTTTGGATATAACCAACCAATATCTGATTGGATATAAATAAGATCCACTCCATGAAATCCAGTGTATACTAACCTGGTTGAGGTAAGCAAGAACCTGAGACTAGATAGGCCATGGACCTAGAAGAAAACCAAATACTACTGTTCTGTTAAAGGAACATAGCAACAAAATGGCTCCTACTGACATTCTGCAATGTTCCTAGGTCAGAGTCTTGCTCAGCCACCATCAGAGAAGACTCCTCCTGCAGTAGATGGGAAAAAATACAGAGACCCACAGCTCAATGTGATACAAAGGTTAAGAGATCCTGGAAGACTGGTTTCTAAATAGGATGTTCGTATCAATTCCCTCCCTTTACAGCTCAAGCAACCCTGTGAAAGAGAAGTTGAAAACACTACAAGAGCCAAAAGGGATGGAAACATTAATGATAAAATGCCTTTTAAACACAACCAGAACAACATAAATGAACTCACAGAGACTGTGGAAGCATGCACAGGGCCTGAACAGGTCTGTGCCAGATGGGATCCGAGTACTGGACATGGACATAAGCCCATATCCATAATCTAGAAGCTACCTCCAATTAATAATTGCTCACACAGAAAAACATAGTTTTCTCCAATGGAGTCCCACTCTATATACAAACCACTATTAAGGACAGACCCAATGTGCAGCAGTAGACAGCTAACATTAAATAAACTCAATTGTAGTATTAGAAGTGGTTGTTTGTTTGTATGTTTTGTTTTGGTCACATACTACTTGAATGGCTATGTTTATTTTCCTTTTGGATCCCTACGTTTACCTGTCTTTTTTAATATATCATGCTTTTCAGTTTTATAATTTTTAGGGGATTACTATGCAGCAATGTTTGTATCTCTGGATCTACATGTGGTTCTTATACTTTTTCTTTGGATCCTTGAAATTTTTTGTTGTTGTTGTTGTTGTTAATTTGTTTGATTCAGATATTTCTGGTTTTATTTCATCTTATTTTTATCTCTTTTAGTTGCCTGTTTGCTTTCTAATGAGAGAGAACAAGAAATGATGTGGATTTGGGTAGGTATGGATAGGGAGAGTGTCTTGAGGAGTTAAAGGATGAAGCTAGTACAAAAAAATCTATCTTTAATAAAAAGTAAAAATGTAAACATAGCATCTAAACTATGCCATATATATATATATATATATATATATATATATATATATACACAAATTATTAGAAACCAATATCAGTGAGGTTTGACTTTGTTCATATATAACATATATACATACATATATACATATATACATATATATATATATATATATATATATATATATATATATATATACACATCCATAATTAACAAAAAAGGACTGTCTTTCACATCTTGCCTCTGAAAGCTTGACAGAGAGGGGTGATATCTTTGCAAACAGAAGTACTACCTACAATGTGCATAGTACCTTAAAAGCAAATGAGGAGTATGAAACATAGCCATTAAGGAAGTATAGAATGAAAACATCTCTCTCTTCTATGTTCATGTATATAATCTCTCTCCACTTGTCCTCCTCCTGCTCCTCCTCCTCCTCTTCCTCCTCCTCTTCCTCCTCCTCCTCCTCCTCCTCCTCCTCCTCCTCCTTCTTCTTCTTCTTCTTCTTCTTCTCCTCTCCTTAAAATCAAGTGGATTTAAGAAGGGGAACTTCAAGACCCTAATGATGTCTAAAATAGACTGGAAAAAAATAGGTCACTCTACTGCTTCCAGCACTCCCTACAGAGCTCAAAACCTTCCAAAAGCAAGTGCATCTCCTTCTATTTCTGACTCTTCCTTTAGGAGGCCCCTCAGGGCTTGGCTTCTTAGATATCTGAATACAAAGCTCAGGGCTCTTGGGTACTTACTCCGTTTTCTCTGTCCTGTATTGATATTTGTCTTGTTATTCCATCTCCCAGATCCATTTTCTGTCATTGAAGGGATCTGATTCTAACATTAAAAAAAAAAAAAAAACTAGCACTCTGAATCCTTGTTCTTTTCAAGTTTCATCCATTGAATACTTACGCTAAAAAGAGAGAAATATAAGAAATTAGTACAAAAGTTACAAAGTTTAGATTTTGGTATGTTAAATAGCAATATATAGAAAAAGTAATAAAGTTTAATGAATAAATAAACTTGAGTGACTACCGTGACATTGTAAGGGCTTGCCCAGAATTCAAGGGTTTATAATAAACCCTAGTGATTTTTCCTGTCCATCTAAAAGAAACTACATATTTATCTTTAAGAACAAAATAAGACATTTTCTTTAGCTGAACCTAAAAGCAAAGAATACTTCATTGCCTATATTAATCCACAGTTAAGTCTTTGTTCTAATGTAAATTGATATTATTCTCTATGATTATCAATTATTAGGAAGTCTGAATGAATGGAAGAGTTGCTGTACTCAAATTAGAGTTGCAGAAAAATACCTAAGGGAACACAGGCCAGACTGGAAGTTGAAGAGCTAGTCCAGAAGAAGAGTGAACTCTGTAGCTGTCACATTTATCCTTACCCATCAACAGATTCCCAGGGAAATCTCCCCATGAGGAGTGAGGGGAAGCTACCAGTACCAGCATAAATTTTAGACATTCTCAGAAAATATACTGTTCTACAAAAGGAGACCACAGACAGCCAAAACTACAGAATTTGTCAATCTGTTTTCTTCCTTTACTCTATTCTTCTTTTTCTATTAATATCTACTTTTCTCAGTCCCAGAGAAGTCTCTTTTGACTTCTGAGACTAATGGAGAAAACTAACCTTCTTGGTATGTACAATAGAACCATTAAAAGGAAGATTAAGAAAACAGTGAGTGAGAAGGAGAAAAAAGAGATCAGTATGGGAGGAGTGATCAGAAGGAAGTCTGAGGTAAGTGCATCTGTAGCAGCTGACAAAGCTATAACCTAGATGTGGACTGCTCTACAGACATAATAGGTCACACTCTACTCCTTAACTAGGACAAGTGTAACCTACACCATGTAAGACAGAAATTTAAATTAGATGAAATAGGTTCAGAGATATATTATTTTCAAACTGAAATGAGCAATTGAACATAACTACCAGACATCTCTTCAAGTGACAATAAATTCTTCATGGGGTTGACCAATATTGTGAGCATTTTGTAGATGGAGCAAACAAAAAGATAGACTTATGCTTACTTTGAACATTAAGTAACGTAATGGACACACTAATAATTTATATATTGCAGACTTTTTTTCTGATCAAAGGCCTGAAAGGACCAAGTATCCAGAATACTACAGTCTTCAAGAGGCAGTTGATAACACAAATAAGAATATCTTATACTTGAACAAGAGAAAAATCCAAGCTGTCAACATGGGGTTACCTGGGCCCTATCTGTGAACACACCATGTTACAATACTAATGTGAACAAAATGGTAATATTTGCACTGTAGCTTAACTTAAGATCCAGAAGCACAATTCATTAGGTCAGATCAGGACCCAAAGCCCAATAAACTCACTAGGATCCTGCCCTAAACTCCATCTTTCAGAGGTTAGAAATGTCTTTCAATTTTCCACCATCATACAATGTACCAGCCACCTGGGATTTTCCAATAACAAAGACTTTATAGTTGATAAATCTAGCTAGTTTTCTGTGTTATGGGTCTTTGATATAAGACATCTTTTGATTCTTATGGAAATAATGGTGGTTCTCATTTCCATCCCGTGGATGAAAAATAATAATGGCTAAGAAAGATGAAGCTTTTGTCTATAGTTATAATGAAAACTGACTCTTCAAGTGTCAAAGCCTGTGCTATATAGTTATTTTTGTTGTTGTTCTTTGTTGTTTTCCCATTGCTACTCCTATCAACAATATTCTCTTTAGGGCACAGGACAACACTATATATTGTGCAAAACATATAGTAAATTGATCATAATCTTAATAGCTGCATGCCTACTTGATAATAATTTTCTTTCTCCTCTTGAATATTATCTGAGTAATCATTTATGGGTTTCAGAAAACTGATTTGCAGAAGCAACTAAAATCCTGCATTTAATTTTACACTTCCCCATGCTTCCTACATTTTCACTAGTGTCTGGTTCTGATTTTCTACATCCTGTTTCAAAACAGAGACTCATTCAAATATGGCCCAAATATTTAGAAGTTCTACCCAGCTTTAACTTGCAACCACTTTCAGAGACCTGAGAAGTTCCATTTTAGATTGGCAATCTCAGGGAACCTGGTATATTGTCTCACAGATTGACATTTGACAGCTGTATACACACACACACACACACACACACACACACATGCACACACACATATACTTTTCAGAATGACAAAATTTAGAACAGGATCCAAAAGAATTTACAGACTTTGCTTCCTGCTCCTTCCTTATAAGTTTTACTCCCGGATATACGATTAAGCAACAGCAGAAATACCAGGATTCTAAAAATAAACTCTCAGCTGGGATGACAGAAAACAGATGCTTGCTTAGAGCTCAGTTTCTTAAGGTGTCTGGTAGAGAAATTAAAGGTTTTAATGAGGCACAGGAGGTGGGAGAAGCAGAGGGATGAGCCATGAGTTAGATCCCCTTAAAACCCTGGGTTTAGAAGCATCAGCACAAGAATCATGATGATATATTCCTTTGCCCCTATTTCTCATGGGCACCATATAGACTGCCACCCTATGCTGACGTTTGGCTTGGAATTAAGAAAATCTAAATATTTATGATTTTAATGCTCTAGATTTAAGTCCCAATGTCTTCTAATCTGTAAGATAGCAAAAAAAATGTGTAACATTTATTTTGGAAACAAAAGTTTACATTGGCACTCTAAGAGATCCATAATATTTACAGTCCAATGGGTGAAGTCCTTCTTCACTTACTAATGTGAGAACTGCCCTAGACAATAGTCCCCTAGTAATCTATATATGTATGGTCAAATGAAAGATTTTGTAGCTATACACAAGACAGTCCCCTGCAACAATTTCACTCTAACACCAACCTTGAGCTCTTGAGATGCCAAATTCTGGTCTGTAATAGGTGGATGAGTTGAAATCGAATACCCTATTATGTGAAAATAACTAGGAAACAATGACGTCTAGATCTTATTATTTCTTATCATATTATTACTTCTTGTATGTGAGTTCGGGCTTTTACACAAGGAGGCATGTATGATGGCACATGAATAGAGATTAAAAGATTAGTTGTGGGAGGTTTTTTTTTTTTTTTATTACCCTGTGGGTTCTAGGGATTAAATTCAGGTCACCAAGATTGGCACCAAGTATCTATACTCACTAAACCATCTTTCTAGCTTCTTCTCTAAAATTTTTAATAGAATTGTCCTGTCCTGTTTTATCCACAAACCTCTAACTTAGCAGGCCTGGTTAGAAAAAAATTCTAAAATTGTGACATAACAATAGATTTGAATGGAATACTTCAGGTTACTATGATTTTTCTTCTGAGAACCAAGGCTTGGTTACAGCAGAGTCAAACTCGTCATACCAGTTCACTTTTCAATGCTGTTCTTCAACATGTATAAAGTCATAATTCCAGAAAACCAAATTCAGTCCTTCATGTAAACATTAAGTTAACTAATTCTCAACTTTCTTCAACACTTAGCTTAGTTCATTTAGAAAATAGTTGTCCAGAATCATCACAAAAACACTGTGTTTTAGCCCTTCTGAAATATAAGCACTGTGTGTAGTTGCTAATAATAATAGGGATGTATTTTCAGCTATATTTCTATCTGAGTGCATACAGTATTAGTCACTCTTTCCTGAAGAAATATCCAGGAAAGCAATTAGCATAGTTTTGATGGAGTCTTAAGGAAATTGGGGTAATAAGATAATTTTACCAACAGAAAATTTTTCTTACTATTATAAATATAAAAGTGGAATTATAGTAAAGAGTAGGGATCATCATACTTATAACCCTAAGATAAGGGGTTAACTATAAAGTCTTAATACAGTCTCAGAAAAGCTTATATAATGCAATACAAGTTAAAATATTCAGAATCTATCTTATCTCCTTGAGCAATAAACAAGTGCACTTGCCATAACTACCTGCTTAGGGAAAAGTATATTAGAAGGTACAGGTGCTATGGTGGCTCACACTTTAATCCCAGCACTTGAGAGGCAGAGGCGGGCAGATTTCTGAGTTCGAGGCCAGCCTGGTCTACAGAGTGAGTTCCAGGACAGCCAGGACTACACAGAGAAACCCTGTCTCAAAAAAACAAAATAAATAGATAGATAAATAAATAAATAAATAAATAAATAAATAAATAAAATAAATTAGAAGGGTACAATACACACAGTTAACAAGGGTCATAAATCCCAGGTATTTGACTTAAAAGCAGAAGTGTGGGTTTTTAATATGCCTAATATGTATAAAAGACTGTATCAGTTGGCTTTCTGTTATTATAACAAACACCAGATTCAATGACTTTACAAAACTAAAAGATTTTTTTGACTGAAAAGATTAGAGGTTTTAGTCCATAATGGATTTGCCCCACTGTTTTGCCTATAATGGAGGAACAACATACACGGTTAAAGTATATAGCAACCAAGAACTGCTCACTTCACATTCAGAAAGTACAACACAAAGTGAGGAAAGGTTTAGGAGCACACTGCCCCCTTTAAGAGCATATCTTTAGTGACTTAAAGACTTTCCATTAGGCTCTATTTTAGATCCCACCACCTTACAATAGTGACATTCTAGGAACCTAAGTTTAAATTGTGGGACTTTTGGGTACTTAAGATACAAATTTTAGGCTGGGCTCGGTGGTGCACGCCTTTAATCCCAGCACTTGGGAGGTAGAGGCAGGCAGATTTCTGAGTTCGAGGACAGCCTGGTCTACAAAGTGAGTTCCAGGACAGCCAGGGCTACACAGAGAACCCCTGTCTCAAAACAAAACAAACAAACAAACAAAAAAAACCAAAAAAACAAACAACAACAACAACAAAAATACAAATCTTAGTGAGATAACAACCTAAAAAGAAATTAATATGGAGATTGCCACCTCTCTTTTCACGGAAAATGTTATCATTTACCTTACAATATTTGAGTGTCTAAACTGTAAAAAATGATCTGAATTACTGACTGGATTTCTTTAAATTTGCTGAATATTTTACATTGACTATTCATAGACATGCTCATAAAATTTAAATATGGTTTTATTAATTCCTTGAGGATTTTGTATATACACACAATGTATTCACATCATACTCATCCAATTGCTTCCCTTAACCCCTCTCATGCCACATCCCTAACCTCACAATCCTTCCTCCCCTTCAGGTCCTCCTTTTCTTTTAAAACATAACAAGTCAACTTTGTGCTGCATCTGTGTGGACCTCACACACTAGACCTCACACACCTACAAGGATTATGTTCTTAAAGAAAACTGACTCTCCATCCCAAAGAAGCCATCAACTTTAGCTCTTCAGCTAAAGTTAAGGATTGTGTTTCTCACTCCAACACACACTCCACAAGCACACTCAAGAAATGGAATTTAATATATCTATTTGCAGCTAACCTCTCCAAAGGCATTTCTGTACATATGCTCTGTACAGTGGTGAGTTTCTGTATTTACTAACATCCACTGCACAGAGAAACTACTCTGATGAGGTGTGAGAGCTTCTCGGATCTATGAGTATGCACATACAAACTGAGAAAGCAGCTAGATACTATGCTTCTAAACTTTCAAGTATTTATCTATAAGATTTTCCCAATTATTTTTAGAGAAGAATAAGTTGTAAATGATATCTGGATGGGAAATAAGGGATAAAGTTGGAAATGATATCTGGATAGAAAAATAAGGGATATAAGAGATTAACAGATTTAGAGAGGAAAAAAATGGCCGAGAAAAAACTTACAAAATACCTGTACTAGTTGTGATGAATTTATATGTTTATCTGAAATTAATAAAGTGGCTTTGGCCCTATGCCTCACCTAGAGTGAGTTCCCTAGACCATAATCTATGTGTGCTACACCAACTGCAGGTCCAATCTTTGACACTCCCTTTGTTATGTTCTAGCCCAATCAGTGTCCAAGAAACTAGCCTATCTCTTCCATCTTACTACTGTCAAACTTAACTCACAGTAGCATACCTTGTATATTCTCAGGTTTTCAAAGATAGACTGACTTAGTTTTCCAAAAAAAAAAAAAAAAAAAAAAAACAATACTGAATATCTGATAGACTTTTCACCTCTTCATACCTGATCTGAAATTAATTCAACTTAGGCAACAGGAAAGAAAGAAAGAAAGAAAGAAAGAAAGAAAGAAAGAAAGAAAGAAAGAAAGAAAGAAAGAAAGAAAGAAAGAAAGAAAGAAAGAAAGAAAGAAAATGCATGGGCCATAATGACAAGAATGCAAACATTATGAAAGACAAAGATCATGTTCCTCCACAAAAAGCCATCAGTCCTACACAAACATTCTCTAATGAAAATCACCTAAATGAATCTCAGTAGACATAATTTAAAAGAACAATCTTAACCATAATTAAGGAATTTAAGGAGTGGTTTCACAGCCCACTGTGCATGGGTCCAGTCAGGAGAGACCTGTTCTCCCAGGAGTGTTTTTACTCCTGGGCTCTGATGTGGGACAGATACTTTCTCTTCAGTAACTGTGTGGAGTGGGGCTGGCCAGGAGCACACTGGGCTCAAGATTGGTGGAGCAGCTGGGACAGGATCCTTCTGGTCCACCATCTGCACCCACAAGCTTGGGCTGTTCCAGAGCCCCCTATACACAAGTTACAACAGAAGAGAGCTGATCTCCCAGGAATGCTGACAGAGGATTACAGACGCACAGGAGGAACAAGCTCTAGCCAGAGACAACAAGAACATATAACAGCAGAGATAACCAGATAGCTAAAGGTAAATGCGACAGTAACCAAGATTACTTGGCACCATCAGAAACCAGTTTTCCCACCCAGGAAGTCCTAGATTCCCCAAAACACTGGAAAAGCAAGATGTAGACTTAAAATCATATCTCATGATGCTGATAGAGGATTTTAAGGAAGACATAAATAACTTCCTTCAACAAACGCAGGAGAACACAGGTAAACAGGCACTTAAACACTTTTTAACAAGCACTTAAAAAGGAAAAAATAAAAATCCCTTAAAAATTATAGAAAAACACATCCAAACAAGTGAAGGAATTGAACAAAACCATCTAGGATCTAGAAATTGAAGTAGAAACAATAAAGAAATCCCAAAGGGAGACAACTCTGGAGATAGAACACCTAGGAAAGAGGTCAGGAGTCTGGAGCACATGGGCACAGGAGAAAATTTCCTGAGCAAAATACCAATAGCTTATGCTCTAAGATTAACAATTGCAAAAGCTTCTGTAAGGCAAAGGGCACTTTCAATAGGATGACAAGGAAACCAACAGATTGAGAAAAGATCTTTACCAATCCTATACCTGATAGAGTACTAATATCCAACATATACAAAGAACTCAAGAACCAAAGAACTCCAGAGAACCAAATAACCCTATTTTAAAAATGGGACACAGAGCTAAACAAAGGATTCTCATCTGAGGAATACCGAATGGCTGAGAAGTGCCTAAAGAAATGTTAAACATCCTTAGTCATCAGGAAAATGCAAATCAAAACAACCCTGAGAGTCCACCTCACACCAGTCAGAATGGCTAAGATCAAAAACTCAGGTGACAGCAGATGCTGGTGAGGATGTAGAAAAAGAGGAACACCCCTCCATTGCTGGTGGGATTGCAAGTTGGTACAACCATTCTGGAAATCACTTGGGCAGTTCCTCATAAAATTGGACATAATACTACCTGGGAACCCACTAATACCACTCCTGGGCATACACCCAGAAGATGCTCCAACATGTAATAAGGACACATGCTCCACTATGTTCATAGCAGCCTTATTTATAATAGCCAGGAGCTGGAAAGAACCCATATGTCCCTCAACAGAGAAACAGATACAGAAAATGTGGTACATTTACACAATGTAGTACTTCCCAGCTATTAAAAAAATGAATTTATGAAATTCTTAGGTTAGGCAAATGGATGGAACTAGAAAATATCATCCTGAGTGAGGTAACCCAATCACAAAAGAACACACATGATATGCAGTCACCTATAAGTGAATATTAGCCAGAAGCTCAGAATACCAAAGATGCAATTCACAAAACACATGAAATTTAAGAAGAAAGAAGACCAAACTTTAGATTCTTTGATAGGGGAACAAAATACCCATGGAAGGAATTACAGAGACAAAATGTATAGCAGAGACTAAAAGAATGACCATCCAGAGACTGCCCCACCTGGGGATCCATCTCACATACAGTCACCAAACCCATATAATTTTGTGAATGCCAACAAGTGGTTACTGACAAACGCCTGTTATAGCTGTCTCCAGAGAGGCTCCACCAGTGCCTGATAAATACAGAGGTGGATGCTCACAGTGTACTATTGGACTGAGTACAGGGTCCGAGAGAGGGGGAGGGGAGAGAGAGAGATGGAGAGAGAGATATGGAGAAAGAGAGAGAGAGAGAGAGAGAGAGAGAGAGAGAGAGATGGAGAGAGAGGGAGAGAGAGAGATGGAGAGAGAGAGAGAGAGAGAAGGGGGATTGATTAGAATAAATTACATGATCTGGTCCAACGAATGCAGCAATGGCTGGCTATGAATGGAAAGTTCAAGAATCCAGTTGTTGCTCAATCCAAAGCTAGAGCCCCAAAGAAGTAGTCTATAACATCAGGGAATAAATGAACATGTTCACAAGATAAAAGAAGCAGGCAAAGAGAAAAGACTTTCTATTTCCCTGTCTTTATACAACCTTATTGCAGAAGGTGAAACCCAGATTAGATATGGATTAAAAATCTGTCTTCATACCTCAAGGAATTGGATTAGATGTAGATCTTCCCACTTCAAATTAAGCAGATATCGCTCATAGAGGTCCCTCTATTTTGAGGTTTTTAGTTAATTCCATATGTAGTCAAGTTGACAACATTACAAAAATAGCCATTACAAGTTCACCCTTTGTCAACCTGACATGAACAAAAATAATCATTACAAATTCACCCTTTGTCAACCTGACACACATTCATTTCTTCTTATGATATGATTAAATGAAAACAATAACAATTTCATAATGATAACTAAATACAATAAAACAATTTAATGGTCTGTTGTAAGTTCATTATATAATTAACCAGGTCATAATTACACTAACATGATATAGTCCACATACAACTGCAAACACATTATAAATTTGGAATAGGTGGAAACTTTTATGGGGGGGCAGTCTTTTAGTATTACAACCTCAAATTTGATAACCATTGTTATTCTCCCAATTGTTGTTCTTTGTAATCACATTGCAAAGAAATTGAGAAAAGAGAACACAAATATGTGTACAAATGCCTTCTTAACAAAATACAACAGAAACACTCATGTCAGTTATAATTCTAATTTCTTTCACTGCTCACATTGCCTTAGCTGGTCACTATAGAAATCTAGTTTTTACCTTTGCAGAAAATTATTCTGGAAAGTAGTCAATCATGAGAGGGATTCCAGAGGATTCCTCAAAAAGTAAAGGTAAAGTTCTCCACAGACCTGCCCATATTATCACTTCTTAGAGAGGAAAGAAACCAAGGTGGCATAAAATCAAAGGCTAGAAGATTTTTTAGAGACAGAACTGCAATCACTGCCCAACTTGTATCTGTAACAAGAACTGGTTAATTATTTTGAGAGAATATCCAAAGAAATTACTACAATATGCTCAATGTGACTACCACATCACAGACTGACTTATTTTACTTCATAATATTTGATACTACAAATTATATTTCCAGTACTATTAAATTCATACTATGCATATGCACTCAAGATGAAATCCTGCCTGCACGTTGATAGACAGACATTCAAGTGTAGTCTGAAACTCACCAACAGTGAGTTTGTAACAGTGTCTCATATAATCTTGAAATAAAAACATTTTATGTTGTTTTGGAAGAAAGTATGTTAAGCAAAAATGAGAAGGAAAATATTCAATATGATTTGATTTTTTTGTATTTTCCTCTGGTCATCCCTTTCATCATTTTACCATAATATTAGGGCTCTTGGCACAGTCTCCTTACAGGAGACTTTTCTGGCTTTTATGTAGCCTGCAATGACCTATATCTCCAAAACTACTAGCACCAGTCACAAAGTTTCCAGCCAAGTCCAAATCATGGCAGCTCACAAAGCCAGCTTGGTAACCTCAAGGAACCGCTCATATCCTGCCATTGGAAGGATAATCTGAGCTAACACAAAATTTTCCATGATGCACCCTCACTCTAAGCACTGAGGCCAGAAACCAAAGCCAACTGTATAGTATCTTCAAAAAGCACATTGGTGGAAAATGTTCAGTTCTCTTTTGATTTCTGTTTGGATGGATTACTGGAAATAACTTTATTAGATTACCTTTCTCAGATTTACCCTTACGTTATATTTTAGCTAAATAGAATATATATATTTTGGGGCCCCTGGTATTCAATAGACACCTTGGACCAGACATTCCCCAAATTCGATCAACTCAGTGAGTTTTGACTTGAATTTTCCTTGTTTTGAAAAGTCAAGTCAGTCAGCTCCAGCTGCAAGGATTAGCAGCTAAAGCCAAGCTGTGCTGGCTGATGAGCTCGGCTCTGCTGGTTCCCCTCTCATTCAGCTAACACTGGCTGAGCAATAGGACTCACTGGAGACTGCTTCACCCTGTGTAGAATGGGAAACCATATGGAGCTTCTGGATTCAAAACATCGCAAAGACTTTCTTTTTTAGAAAAAAAAATTACACATTGAATTCTTGTTCATAAATTACGTCTATTCTCTAGCAAAATACGAATACTTTCTGAAGTCACAGTTTCCCTTCTACATATCATAGGTGAAGGGTTTGCACCAGGTAGGCCACATGTGGGCTGTTGTAGCTATCAATGTTTGCCTACTAAGTCACCCTGAATATCAGAATTTGAAAGAAGACAAATGTTCTAACTAATAAAAATTGTGAATTATGAACCTCATTCCTAAAAATTACCTTCTAAGTAAGCCCTCCAATTTTTTTCTATCATTGAGGATTCTGTTCAAATAAGATATGATATCTGAGTATTAAGATCATAGCAGTTAATTTTTTCATGTTTTTATATATTTCATGTATATACAATTTTATGCACTTTTTATAGAGTGTTACAAAATTGTAGACCAGAGATGTTTGTTTACTTGTATTTTCAGTGTCAGTAGATTTCCCAAAACTCACTGCCCTCGAGCTATCTTTCAATCAGGGCCTCAAAGGCCCTGAGCCAGCCTTATTTTCAGCACCAACAGTTTTTTGTGCACAAGCTGGCTTTATTGCCTCATCTAATTGTAATTTAAGAGAGAACTTAAATCTGTTGAATAAGATACCCAGGGGCAACTCAAAAAGGAAGGGGCTACTGAGTTTATTGAACTCTCTTGAAACAGGGCTGAAAGTGCCCAGTCAAGATCATACAAGGGCAACATTGCTGTACTGGGATTGGCAATTTAATTTGTCTTTACATTTTATGAATTGCTGGCAGTGATATATTTGCAAGGAAACACATGGGTATTTTTAAAGTGATTAATTAAGCATGCAATTTATATGAAAACAATTTACTGCTGGACATTATCAGGACATCCAAAATACGCATGCAATTTCCTTGCCTTCTAATTTATGGACATAATTTATTTTGATTGTACAATTAGGAAGGAAGACTTTTATTAATTTTGGTGCAAGTCTTAAAAACCAAGACCAGTTTAGTAATGAAAAAGTCTGCCTAATTTTTTTAAAGGAATATGTAGACTTGAGGATTTGTGCACTGGTTAAATTACTTGTGTCTAAAGCCAAAGGAATTATATCTATTTCTGATCCTGGATTTCATTAATAGGTCATTTGATTACTTTGAACTTCAGTGGGGTATGTTTACTTCTTTGCTTATTTTTTTGTTTGTTTGTTTGTTTCAGAAAATAGTTATATTTTTTAAGTTCTTCTTTTCTGGAAAGTACCAAGGGCAGGGAGGATAGCCTATGTTGTTTGGGGTGTCATTTAAGCTTCCCCTATAAACAACTCAAAATTTCTGTACCTGTCATGGGGATGTTTGTTAGGTAGCCTATGTTTTGTAGAACAGTATTGTTGCTGAAGACATCACATATTTCAGACATAAGACTTGTGAAAATCAATCTGGATTGAACTGGAAGCCTCCTCAATGAGGACTAGCCATCACAGTATCTGAAGGTGCTCTGCAAACTGCCAAGGGAAGAAAAAATGTATAGTTCTATCCACCTATGAACTCTAACAATGACTACCATGGCTAGGTATTCTAAAAGGAACAATAATGGCACTTATATCCATGGGTTAATCAATAGCCCTCTAATTGCACTTAAAACTCATTCAATAGAAGGTAATTCACATCTGGCACTAAACTGAGCCAACTACCCATGGGTTATAGGTCATGGAACTTAGAAGAGGATAAGAGAATATACTGTTGCCACTTTGCTAAAGTGCTATAATTTCTATCTGCATTTGAAATACTTATCCTTCTATCCCCAGAAAGGTGTATCTCTAACACTTTATCAAAGAGGCTTCTTTTTTCAACAGTCAGAGATCATTACAGAAAGCCACAACTTTTGAAACTGCAGAGATCATCTGACGATGGGATGCCTTTCCTAATTAATGTATTTCCTGCAAAACCCCTACATCTAAGGTTCAGGGAACATTATAAAAGAGAGAATGGGAAGTTGTAAGGCTAGAGAACCAGAACATATGCTGCAAGACTTTGTCTTAAGGGGAAAAAATACAAAATTGAGGAGTAGGGAGTAGTAGGGATAAATATGATCAAAATATAATGAAATTCTTAAATTGTATATGTGTGTGTGAGTGTGTATATATATATATATATATATATATATATATATATCCACATAGCTCTTCTAGATTGGTAAAGTGTGGCAAGCTGGAACTCTCTTGGTTCAGTTTCTCTTAGTAATGGCAGACTACCTCATACTGACTCCATATGCAGTCCTGTCTCCCAAGGCTTGCCTTATTGTAAATAAAATGTTATTGCATAATGCATAGTAGCCAAAGTACCTTCCCCTAATGACTCTCTATACTTAGGCTCACGTTTTCCAAAAATGAAAGAGAGAGGCAATGACCTGAAAAAGACTGTTTTGTAGGAATCAAACTACTATGGTTGAGATGGAGCCTATAACATCATTAGCCCAACCTTCAAGAATGAAATATTAGGACTTAAACCCATGGAAGATAAGAGAGTCTGCCGCCCACACCCACTCCCACCCCTAATCCCACAGCCTACCTGTCTTGCAGAAGCTCTGAAATAGCCAGGAATACAGGGGATACCCTTAACCCAGTACCCGCACAAACTGGGACCCCTACAGAACCTAGTTGAAGGGAGATCTATCCGACTCTGCCTGAGCGTCATCCTCCTCCCACTCTGTACCTCCATCTGGATCTGTGGCAGATTGGTGAGCCTGCCCCCATCCAAGGACCCACAGCCTAATAGTCTCCCAGAAAGTCAGCCATAACAAAGAATACAGATTGGCATGCCTTCCCTCTGTCACCAAAGCCAGCCTGTTTCCCAGGAGGTCTACCCTAACCAGGGACTCAAGGAAACAGAGACACAGGAGGCCTGCTTTAACCCATATCACACATATCTACCTGCCTCCAAGGATGCCTGCTTCAATCAGAGACACCCAGTTCTGTTAACAGCAGAAATAAACAGATGGCAAAGGTAAACACAAGAACATAAGCAACAAAAGCCAATGTAATTCAGATGTAGAAGATACCAGAGAAGATATCAACACACTGGTAAAGAAATACAATAGATAAAAAGTTCCTAACATAAAAAATGGAGGAAATTAGACATACAATGAAAAGACCAAACTTAAGAATAATAGCAATAGCAGAGGAGGAAGATTCCCAGTTCAAAGGGCCAGAAAACATCCTCAACAAAATCATAGAAGAAAACCTCCCTGACCTAAAGAGGTTTATAGCCATAAACATAAAAGAAGCCTTCAGAATACCAAATAGATTGGACCTGAAAAATAAATTCCTCCCAAAATATAAAAGTAAAAACATTAAATGAACAGAACAAAGAAAGAATATTAAAATCTGTAAGGGAAAGGGGCCAAATAACATATTCAATCAGACCGATCAGAATTATACCAGTCTTCTCAAGAGAGATCCTAAAAGCATGAAAATCTTGAACAGTTGGTACATACCCTAGGAGACTACAGATGCCAGCTCAGGCTACTATACCTAGCAAAACTCTCAATCACCATAGATGAAGAAAACAAGATATTCCATGACAATCCAAACTTAAACAATATCTTTCTACTAATCCAGCATTACAGAGGATACTACAAGTAAAATGCCAACACAAGAAGGGTAACTACAACAAAGAAATTAATCATCTCAGGACAAAACCCAAAGGAAGAGAATCACACACACACACACACACACACACACACTACCACCTCCATAAGCAAATAAAAAAAAAGAGACTAACAATCATTGGTTTTTAATATCTCTCATTGGTTTTTAATATATCAAAGGACTCAATTTCCCAATAAAAAGACTCAGGCTAACAGACTGGCTATGCAAACAAGATCCATCATTTTGCTGCATACAAGAAACACACCTCAGCAGCAAAGACAGGATTACCTCAGAGTAAAGGGCTGGAAAATTTATCTGACGAAAACAGTCCCAGGAAAGAAGCTAGAGTTGCCATTCAAATATCCATAAAATAGACTTTCAACCAAAACTAACCAAATGAAATGGGAACCGGCACTCCAGATTGATCAAAGGAAAAATCCACCAAGAGGAAATCTTAATTCTGAACATCTATGTCACAAATTCAAGGTCATCCATATTCAGAAAATAAACTTTACTTAAGCTCATAACACACATATCACCTCACACAGCAATAGTAGAAGACTGCAACACCTCATTGCCAATAATGGACAGGTAATTGAAACCGAAATTATGCAGAGAAAGAGTGAAACTAACAGATATTATGAATGAAGTAGTTTTACCCAATATCTACAGAATTTTTCACTCCCCAAAAAAGAACACACCTTCTTCTGAGCACCTCATGGAACCTTCTGTAAAACTGACCATATAATCAGACACAAAACAAACCTCAATAGATAAAGAAAATTGAAATAATCCCATGAATCCTATCAGATCAACACTCTCTTAGGTAGGGTTTTACTGTTGTGACCAGACACTATGATGAATTCAGCTCTTATAAGGACAGCACATAATTTGGTCTGGCTTACAGGTTCAGAGGTTCAGTCCATTATCATCAAGGCAAGAGTATGGCAACATTCAGGTAGGCATGGTGCAGGTGGAGCTGAGAGTTCTACATCTTCATTTGAAGGCTGCTGCAGAATACTAGTTTCCAGGCAGCCTGGAATGAATGAGGGTCATAAATCCACACCCACACTGACAAACCTAGTCCAACAAGGCCATACATACTGCAACTGGGTCATGTTGCCACTCCCAAAAGTGCCACTCCCTGGACAAAGCATATAAAAACATCACAAACATGGGCGAACACTGGACTTCAATAACAACAAAAAATATTCATAGAAAATGTAAAACTCTCTACTGAGTGATAACTTGGTAATGGAAGAAATAAAGAAATTAAAGACTCTCTAGAATTCAATGAAACTGAAGGCACAGCACGGCCACACTTATGGGACATAATGAAAGCAGTGCTAAGAGGAAAATTCATAGCACTAAGTGCCTTCATAAAGAAATTGGAGAAATCATATACTACAACTTAACAGCACACCTGAAAGATCTAGAACAAAAGGATGCAAATATACCCAAGAGAAGTAGAAAGCAAGCAACACTCAAACTCAGGGGTGAAATCAACCAAAGAGAAACAAAGAGAACTATGCAAACAATCAGCAAAACCAAGATCTGAATCTTTGAGAAAATCAACAAGATAGATAAATCCTTAGCCAAACTAACTAAAGGACACAGAAACAAAATCCAAATGAACAAAATAAGAAATAAAAAAGAGAGACAAAGCAATAGAAAGCAAGGAAATGCCAAAATCATCAGATCTCACTACAAAAGCCTATACTCTACAATACTGACAAATCTAGATGAAATGCATGAATTTTTAAACAGATACCATGTACCAATGTTAAATCTAGATTAGGTAAACTATCTAAGCAGTCCCAATACCACTAAGGAAAGAGAAGCAGCCATTTAAAACTTCCCAAAAAGAAAAAAAGGGGGTAGGGGTCCAGGGCCAATTGATTTTAGTGCAGAATTCTACCAGACCTTCCAAGAAGAAGTAATATTAAGACTCATTAAACTATTCCACAAAATATAAGCAAAACAAATACTACCTGATTCATTCTTTGAACCACAGTTACTCTGATATGTCAAACCACACAAACACCCAACAAAGAAAGAGAACTTCAGACCAATTTTGCTTATGAATATTGATGCAAAAATACTCAATAAATTTCTCACAAATCGAATCCAAGAACACATCAAAACATTTATTCACCATGATCAAGTAGGCTTCATCCCAAGTATGCAAAGAGGGTTCAATATATGCAAATCCATCAACATAATCTACTATATAAACAAACTCAAGGAAATAATTCACATAATCATCTCATTAGATGCTGGAAAAAACTTTGACAAAATACACCTCTGCATGTTAAGAGTCTTGGAAAGATCAGGAATTCATGGCACATACCTAAACATAGTAAAAGCAATATACAGCAAACCAAGAGCCAACACCAAATAAAATGGAGAGAAACTTGAAGCAATCTCAGTAAAATCAGGGACAAGTAAAAGCTGTCCACTCTCTTCCTATCTATTCAACATAATATTGATATTCTAGGTAGAACAATTAGACAACAAAAGGAGATCAAAGTGATACAAACTCAAAAGGAAGAAATTAAAGTATCACTATTTATATATGACATGATAGTATACATGAGCAACCCCAAAAATTCTACCAAAGAACTCCTACAGCTGATTTTAAAAAAATCTTCAGCAAAGTAACTGGATATAAAATTAACTAAAACAAACCAGTAGCCCTTTTTAGAACTGATAAATGTTCTAAAAAAGAAATTAGGGATACAACACCCTTCACAATAGCCACAAGTAACAAAATATCTTGATGCAACTCTAGCCAAGAAAGTAAAAGATCTGTATGAAAGAACTTCAAGTTTCTAAAGAAAGAAATCAAAGAAGACCTCAAAAGTTGGCAAGATTTCCCATGCTAATGGGTTGGTAGGATTAACATAGTAAAAACAGCCATCTTACCAAAAACAATCTACTGGTTCAATGCAATTCCCATCAAAATTCCAACACAATTGTTCATAGACATGTAAAAAGCAATTCTCAAATTCATATGGTAATACAAAAAAAGGAGAATAGCAAAAATAGTTCTCAACAATAAAAGAACTTTTGGGGGAATCATTAACCCTGACTTCAAGCTGTACTACAGAGCAATGGAGATAAAAACTGCATGATATTGGTGCAGAGATAGACAGGTCAATCAATGGAATAGAATTGAAGACCCAGAAATAAGCCTACACACCTATGTACTCTTAATCTTTGACAAAGAATCCAAAGTCATACACTGGAAAAGAAGAAACACCTTCAACAAATGGTGCTGGTCTAATTGGTGAGATGTGTATAGAAGAATGCAAATCAATCCCTATTTTCCCATTGCACAAAGCTTAAATTGAAGTCAATCCAGGACCTCAACATAAAACAAGATCCACAGATACACTGAGTCCAATAGAAGATACAATAGGATATAGCCTAGAAGGCATTAGCACAGGGGCAAGTTTCCTGAACAGAAGAACTTCAATGGCTCAGGCTCTATGATCAACAATTGGAAAATGGGACCTCATGAAACTGAAAAGCTTCTGTAAGGCAAAGGACACTGTCCATAAGACAAAATGGCAACCTGCAAGTAAGGAAAAGATCTTCAGTAACTCTACATCCAACAGAGGGCTAATATCCAAAATACATAAAGAACTCAAGAAGTTATCCTCCCAAAAACCCCAAATAACTCTATTAAAAACTGGGGTACAGAACTAAACCAAGAATTCTCAACAGAGGAATCTTGAATGGGTGAGAAGCAATGTTAAACAATGTTAAAGAAATGTTAAGCATCATTAGTCATCAGGGAAATGCAAATCAAAATGACACTGAGATTCCACCTTACACCAATCAGAATGGCTAAGATAAAAAACTCAAGTGGCAGCATATGCTGGCAAGGATGTGGAGGAACAGGAACACCCACCCATTACTCGTGTGATTGCAAACTGGAGCACCCTCCCTGGCAATCAATCTGGTGGTTCCTCAGAAAATCGCTATGGTCTGTGGCCCCAGACACATATGAGCAGAGGACTGCCTCATCTGGCCTCAATGGAAAGGATGTGCCTAAGACTTGGTACCCCATGGAATAAGGATGCTGGGGCAAAGAGATGAGGTGGGAGTAGGTGAGTGGGTGGTGGAGCCCACTCACAGAGGCAAAGGAAAAGGAGCAGGATGTGAAAATCTCTAGGAGCAGAGACCAGGAAGGGGGTCAACATTTGGAATGTAAATAGATAATATAATTTAATAAAATAATGCATAAAAGGAATGAAATATATCTTCAAATAGAGGTTCCAATAAAGATTTCAAACTATAAATTCTTCAAAGACCAAAGACATGGTAAATATTTTACTTGGGAAATAGCTGTAAATATCAAGAGAAAAGTGATTTGAAGGTTTCTCAATAGCATGAAGAAAAAGTTTGCTGGCTACTCATCTCTACTCACCATTTTGTCTTAATCAATGAATGTAAATAATAATAATAAACAAATAAATATAAAAATCAACATGTGTTGGTAAGGCCATCAAACCCTTAATTACTCAACTTTATAGATGTAAATGTTTGCCTTCATGTGAGAACGTTCCTTGATGTAACAAAACTCTCAAGAATGCTAGCTCCAGTGAAAGATTTAGCCTCCTCCTGCATTAAGAATGGAGGCAGAGTATATCTATGAGTGCTTCTTGAAAAGAGAAACTTTCCTGTACCAAATAGTGTTAATGAAGTCAGTTATCCAATATGTATTGAGTAAACTGTCTTTTTCCCTTAGAATTTTTTTATGTCATGATCTCAAAGATTTCATCATATGCCATTTAAATCAACATGCTGGATGATTTTATTATTTTATCTTAATTGTTTTAATTTATTAGATAAATAAATCACTGTGTGTAAAATTGTGAGTTATATTCACTAAAATAAAAACAAACAAACAAGCAAACATAAAACAAGAAATATGAAGACAGGAGATCCAAAAACTGTTATGTTGTGACTTATTAAACACTTTGGGATTTTTGCAACCTTCAGGAAACAAATTCACCTTCTTTCTTCATATAGGGTGATGCCCCATCAGATTATCTTGTGACCTTCTCTGTACTCTGATTTGTGCGAGATTCATTTCTGTTCTCAGCCCTTGGAAAACTACTTGGCAACTTGCAAATTTGTATGAGATGGTGACAGAGGGAATTTTTTTTCCTTAGATAGCAAATTACCTTAAAGTAGTCACTTGGTGGCATTCCTGAAACATAGAGTGTAAAAAAGCTCCACTTCTGTGTGAAGGAAATTCAATACTGGTTATACTGGTTTTCAATGGTAGTCAACCTAATGATTATAAGGTCAGTAAATAAAGTCAGTATACCCTATTTGCTTGGGATATTCATAAGTAAGTTTATGTATGTGTTTAGAATACACATACATAAAGAATCTGTACTGGTAGTCCTGCATAATATGGAACAACATAAATGATTAGATGAAAATAATGGTAGCACACATTATTCACTGTCTACTTTTACACAGTACTGAATGATCAGTGGTTTTCTCATTCAGTCACTCAGTGAACATACAAGGGTGACATTACTTCACATTGTGATCAACAGCACATGAGCACAAGGTTAAATGGCAAACTAATAAATTAAATAATTAGGTCTTAACTCACATCTGTCTAACTCAAAATCTGGAAATTTCCATCAAAAACAGCCAAATTTGTCAAAAATTATATTGTACTTTTAGGAAAGTACATTCTCCTTGATCAATTATTTTTACATAAATAGAAATAATTACAGTTATCTTCTAGGTTTTTGTGAGAAAAGCATATAGCAACGTGATTATGCCCATGTAGATCATTCAGTGTATAATGCCTGAGTTATATTTTCAATTCTTCTCTCTCTTTACCCTTTTATTGAAAACAGATTCTTTTCATATATATTGTGTTCTAATTACCATTTCCCTTTTCTCTGTGTACACAATTAACACAGACTCTAGAACACTTGAAACATTTTGTCATTTTCCTTACAAGAATTAACTTCACACGTTAACAAAACTTACATTACAAGCTGGGAATGGTGTTTCTAGTATGCCTAAGACTTTTGAGGTGATATCTGTTAGTTGTAACTTCCAAAATATTTTCATAATTCTCTAAGATGTGAATTCCCCCCTTACAACACAGAATCAGAAAAAACACACAAAAATATATTCACTTACCACCACTTGCTATTTATAGAGAAGATTTGTGACATTGGTGCCATCTCTCAGACATAAGATGGAAAGACATCTTTGCATGCAGATGCAAACATCTGCAAAGATAGAAAAAAGAAACCAACAACACTGCATCTATGTTGCTAGTGACAGAGGTGAACATTTGGAGTTTTTGACCATCATAACATCTTCTTGGTTATAGAAGAAAACCATGACTTAGGGGGCAAGAATGACAACAGCACCCTGTTCTTAGCAGACAAGGCTTGGTAGTGTCAGTGGCCCCATCTCCTTACTATCTCTACAGTGTGGGTCTGTGGTGTGTGGCTTTTCTTTTGGATTCCTAAACAAATTACTATTCATCTCAGATTAGACACTAATGACAGACCATGGAAACAATACAACCCACATCTAAATTAATTAATGAACCAGTGGGTTTGTTCCAGGCCTATGGGTGAAAAGTTATTAATTTAGTGAAATATCATAAGCGAATATCACTCTTACATGAGAGGGAGCTTATTAAGTGGATGACACCCATCCAAAGTAGAAGACAAACTAGCGTTTTCCTGGTAACTGTAGGCTCTCCACTTGAATTGCTCTCATTTTTTAGAAGAAAATAATGTGAGAAATGTGTGTCAAGGAAAAATAAGATGTATTAGAGAAATAAAACCAACTGTTTGACAAATTCAAATCTTTTGGAAAGAATCCTCAAAATCATTCAAACATGCTATAGAGTTCAGAAAAATAAAAAATCTAGGAATAGAGCTTTAAAAGGGGACAGAAACTATGTTTCTATGTGTCATTTAATATTATTTCATTTAGAGCTATCATTGATTATCTGGTGTCTCATTTTATTAATGACAAATTCCTAGAATGGGAAAAGTTATTTTGGATTACTGGCTTTAAAATATACCCAAATTTCTTTAACATAAAAGATATATTTTTTAATTTTTCTCCTAAATTCAAGCAGCAGTGGTCAGTTTTAAATATTTAAAATTCTTATTGGAGATTTTATTTATTCTGGCAATGTTTTATTAACTTGTGAAAAATGGAATGACCAGGTGAATTATTGCAAAGTCATCCAGAATAAAAAAAGCACTTGCTCAATGTTGTGTGACCTTTCATAGGGAAGTGTGGTAAAGCATCATTTGCACCCAATACAGGACACCAAGAATAGAGCAAGGTACATTTACACCATGGAGTACTACTCAGCTATTAAAAACAATGAATTCATGAAATTCCTAGGCAAATGGATGGATCTGGAGGGCATCATCCTGAGTGAGGCAACCCAGTCACAAAAGAACACACATGATATGCACTCACTGATAAGTGGATATTAGTCCAGAAACTTAGAATACCCAAGATACAATTTGCAAAACACATGAAGTTCAAGAAGAAGGAAGACCAAAGTGTGGATTCCCTCTTAGGAGGAGGAACAAAGTACCCATAGAAGGAGTTACAGAGACAAGGTTTGGAACAGAACCTGAAGGAATGACCTTCCAGAAGCTACTATTTCTAAAATACATGAGTTTTGATTTTGTTTTCATTCAACTGTCCTTGTTAAATCCTTCTCTACTGGAATAAGAATATTTATTTTCTGACATTACGTGTTAAGAGTATATATTTTGCTTTCAAAAGTATTTTCAGGTGTTTACTGTTCAAAATTTGGCTTTTAGAAGGTTGAAACTCTTAGACTTGTGGAATTTTTAAAGTTGTAATATATTTTGCATTATAAAATAAGTAGACTTTGGGGATAAGTGATGAAAGGGTATTGTTTTAAATTGTGTGTTTGTGTGTTTGTAAAGTGGACAAGTTGTGATATGATGATGGCTATTTTTAATTGTAAATTGAAGCTGTTCAGATTCATCTGAGAATAGAGTGTTAATAAAAGGCTGTGTAGATTAGATTTTCCTGTGGGCATGTTTATGAGTAATTGTCTTGATTATGTTCATTGTTGTGGGAAGCTCCAGGCCACTGTGGATAGCAACATTCCCTGTGCTTAGACGCTGGACTGTGTAAGAATAAAAAAGATGAACTGACTCAACTACATGCTCATTTTTAACTATGGGTGGGATATGACTTTTTAAAGTTACTGCCCCATTGGTTTCCCTGCTATTGTGGATTACAACCAGGAACTAGAAATGAAATAAACTATGAACTAAGATAGTCTTTGTCAGGGTGATTTATCATAGCAATGGATACATGTCATAATAGTATCTATACTTCATTTGTGAAAAAAATAAGCCCTTTCTCCTTTTAAATCACCATAAAAGAAATTTCCTAACAGGATCCACACCTTCCACTGAATGATATGTATTGCTGATTAACAGAATACTACTTTAACTATATAGAGAGGCTGAAATGCTGAAGTTCAGAGTGAAATAAATTATCTTGTCAATAGACATTTATTACCCTCCTTTGCATTTTATATGATATCTATTTTACCATTAGGTAAATCCTTGGAATATACAAGTAGGTAGTTTCTAAAAGTGAAGAATGCTATGAAGCAGTATGGAGCAGTATGGAGCTTATAGAAGTTTTTCCCCCCTCTGAGCTATAACAATATAACAATATATTGAAAGTACCTTGATAATAACATTTATGTGTTTCCCTCAACATATTTTAAACGTACCTTGATTTAAATGCTTTTGAAGAAGATAAGGATTAACA
Source organism: Mus caroli (assembly GCF_978045245.1). Taxonomy (NCBI): domain Eukaryota; kingdom Metazoa; phylum Chordata; class Mammalia; order Rodentia; family Muridae; genus Mus; species Mus caroli. Next base: position 80,980,970 of record NW_028227261.1, read on the forward strand.
TTGGAAAATAAATATTCTCACAATTGGAAATAGATGAAAATAACGTTAGAAGATTAAAATATTCTATAGAAAGATTGTAAAACCATTATAGAAAATAAACAGGTTTTTCACTAAGTTGGATTGAAATAAGAAAGTTGTGAACATTTTTTATTGGATATTTTCTTTATTTACATTTCCAATGTCGTGTCCTTTCCTTGTCCTTCCCCGAGACTCCCTATCCTATCGCTCCTCCCCCAGCTTCTATGTTGGTGTTCCCCCATCCAGTCACACACTCCTGACTCCCTGCCCTGGCATTCCCCTACCCTGGGACATTGAGCCTTCACAGAACCAAGGGCCTCTCCTCCCACTGATGCCCAAGTACTCTGAGATAAAATTAATGCTTAATTCTCTACTTATCACAATATGGTTTTCTTAAGATTTAATCTTAGTAATGTTTAAAATAGAAAAATTTTAAAACCAACTATTTATTGCTTTACTAAATGAGATGCTTAAAATGTGTGTTTACAGTTTGTTTTTATGCATTTACTTATCAGACAAAACCTTCACTTGTTAGCAACCAACCTAACAGTCAGAAAAATCTCTTTAAATAATTATTCCTTTTGGAAAAATTTTACTAAATTAAATAATGATCATGGAACTCATTTTAACGTGCCAATTAATTACATAGATATCTAAAAGTTGGCCTGTTAAATAAACAATGATAAAATGTTCTTTGACTGGTAAATTGTCAAAATAAAGTAAATTTTTGGCTTTCCTCTGAGATTTTCCCTTCATTATTCATTCATTATTTCTTAATAAAATAAATACTTGATATCCTTTATAAATGGTAAGTGTTATATATGCAAGCTCTATTATATTTAACTGTGATTACTAAATTTCAAATTTAGTTCACAGACTTCCTCAAAGAATAAACAAAACTAGATATATTAACACCTGAAAGAAAAACAACAGCATACCATCAAACACCCCATTCTGCCTGCAGAGAAAGAGACTCCATCCATACACTTCCAATCTTCTCTGACCTGCAAAAATCTAGGAGATTAATGTTTAGATTCACATTTCTCAGATCAAACATTTTCCAACCTCATCAATAACACATCTACATGAACTTTAAAAATACTGTATGTTACTCATCTTCAACTAGGCTGACAATCAAGTACCCCAAATAATTAAAAATTTCTCACACTTTTTATGATTTTTAAATAATTCTACAATTAGATTTGCAGTTTATGATGTTGACTATTTTACTCAGTATATTCCTAAGCAAAAAATTAATGTTTAATGAAATTAGTTTTACTCAAGTGACAAATAAGGACATTATGCCTCAGTGTTTAAATTTGTTATAACTATTTTCTTATTCTGAACACCTGTGTTACTTGAGTATAATTTTCATGTTTTAAAGATTCAAAAGTTCTCACTATTCTTGTAAAGATTTTCTCATTATTCAGTATTATTTGAATAAGGAAATCTACTTTTTAATTAACTTATCTTAAAGCTTAATTCCATTTTGTCAAGCATTCATATTTATATGTCAAGTGAAAATTTTTAGCTAAAATAAATCTGCATAGGGATTGGAATTAACTTATCAAAATTATACAAAAAATACCAATCTCTACAAATAATAATAACAATAATAATCATTATATTTATGCATTATTATCAGATTTTTGAAGAATTTATCCAATTATATTCAATTTACTAATATACTGGCTTTCATATGTTGAATCTTTCCTACCAATTTCATCATGGTCAATGATCATTTTTATACATGCCTGTATTTATCTTTTAATTATTTTATTGAGGATTTTTGCATCTTGCTTCACCAGAAGTATTTGTTTAGAGTTTTTGTTTTGTTTTTGTTGTTGTTTTGTTGTTATTGTTGTGTCTTTACACTGATTTAGACACTATAGAATAGTTAAACATTCCTTTGTAAAAAAGAGATTGAAAGAACTAGACCTTTATGAGTGTATTGAGTTGAGGGCTGAGAACCATAATTGGGATCCATAAAAGAACAGGAAACTATCTCTCTAACGTCTCATAATTGTTTTTGCTTTTGTCTTTAAGCTTCTTTCCCCATTCTCTGACCAACAGCCCTGGCCCCTACTTAGACTCTTTCACCTCCAACACCATCTCCTTACTACTTTTACATCATGAATTTCTTTGCTAATGCTTTTCCTTACATTTTTTTCATTGCTTTCAAGTTTTGTGACCTATATCTACATTCCCATACCCATACACACATATATAAAAATTTAAAGCTAGGATCTACCTAAAAGAAATGATGTTATATTTGTTTATCAGAATATCTTGATTACTTCAAAAGATGTAGTGATTCCTTGTTCCATCTCTTCTTTCATAAATTTTATAATTTTATTGGTCTTTTGTGCTGAAGAATTTATATATATATATATATATATATATATATATATATATATATATATATATAGTTTCTCCATGTTAAATTTTGGAAATTTATTTTCCTAACTTTGTTTTTATTATTAGGTATTTATGTCATTTACATTTCGAATGCTATACCAAAAGTCCCCCATACCCTCCCACACCCACTTCCCCGACCACCCACTCCCAACTCTTGGCCCTGGCATTCCCCTTATTGAGGCGTGCACGACCAATGGGCCTCTCTTTCAACTGATGGCCAATCAGGCCATCTCCTGATACATATGCAGCTAGAGACACAAGCTCTGGGGTGTACTGGGTAGTTCATATTGTTGTTCCACCTATAGGGTTGCAGATTACACCCCCCCCAGCTCCCTGGGTACTTCCTCCAGCTCCTCCATTGGGGACCCTGTGATCCATCCAATAGCTGACTGTGAGCATCCACTTCTGTGTTTGCTAGGCCCCGGCATAGTCTCACAAGAGACAGCTATACAAGGGTCCTTTCAGCAAAATCTTGCTAGTGTATGCAATGATGTCAGCGTTTGGAGGCTGATTATGGGATGGATCCCCGGGTATGGCAGTCTCTAGATTGGTTCATCCTTTCATCTCAGCCCCAAACTCTGTCTCTGTAACTCCTTCCATGGGTGCCTTGCTCCCAATTCCAAGAAGGGGCAAAGTATCCACACATTGGCCTTCGTTCTTCCTGAGCTTCATGTGTTTCGCAAATTGTATCTTATGTCTTGTGTATTCTAAGTTTCTGGACGAATATCCACTTATCAGTGAGTACATATCATGGGAGTTCTTTTGTGATTGAGTTACCTCACTCAGGATGATGCCCTCCAGGTCCATCCATTTGCCTAGGAATATCATAAATTCATTCTTTTTAATAGCTGAGTAGTACTCCATTGTGTAAATGTACCACATTTTCTGTATCCATTCCTCTGTTGAGGGGCATCTGGGTTCTTTTCAGCTTCTGGCTATTATAAATAAGGCTGCTATGAACATAGTGGAGCATGTGTCCTTCTTACCAGTTGGAACATCTTCTGGATATATGCCCAGAAGAGGTATTACGAGATCCTCTGGTAGTACTATGTCCAATTTTTTGAGGAACTGCCAGACTGATTTCCAGAGTGGTTGTACAAGCTTGCAATCCCACCAACAATGGAGGAGTGTTCCTCTTTCTCCACATCCTCGCCAGAATCTGCTGTCACCTGAATTTTTGATCTGAGCCATTCTGACTGGTGTGAGGTGGAATCTCAGAGTTGTTTTGATTTGCATTTCTCTGATGATTAAGGATGTTGAACATTTTTTCAGGTGCTTCTCAGCCATTTGGTATTCCTCAGATGAGAATTCTTTGTTTAGCTCTGAGCCCCATTTTTTATATCTTCAATACATGGAGAGCACTAAAAATTCATGATGTGAACTATTTAATAACTTAAGGAGATAAATGCCTTTGATTATCTTGACTCATCTATTACAAAAAGCAAAGAATTTCTGACTCTATATATAAACTTTTGACAATTTTTAGGAAACTACCAAAAAATGCTAGCTGATTACTTATAGCATCTTTGGATAAGTCGATAAAGGAAAGAAGTGACCTCTATGATCAAATTGGCCTATTTCTAGCATTGCAGGATAGAGTGGCAAAGGAAAATAATGAGCTCACCAATACAATTAACCAGATCCACATACTCATAAACAGTCTATGGATCTCCAAGTATGCCCTGTAAGAAAATCTTCTCTCCAGAGCCCATAGACCTAAAGTCACAGAAAATCAATCAAAGCTCTGATTAGAATATTGGCTGGATTACAATGAAAATTCAAGTCCCAGATTTAAAATATGTTGATAGCTCATGTACAGCCACTGATCGCTAACAAACAGCATAAGATGGAAATCTGTGGGACGGCCCTATTAAAGCTAAGGTATTTGAATCCTTAGATTCTGAAGAGCCTATCCCACCTGAGAAATTAGTTTCCCCATCATTGGCAAATCACCCTCTGTCCCTGCAAATTTTATTTCTCTGCCTTTGCATGAGGGAATTAGTCATTCATATTCTGTTGAATCAGCAATGACTTCTTTACTGAAGATGCCAGACAATAATAATTTTTCCTCAGTGTCCTCCTATAGTTGCTTCTACAGCTAGAACCATACTTAAAGCTAAGCAGATTCCTAGAGAGAAGATAGAAAGTGTAGTCCACGGGGAGATGTACTACATCCCTAAAGAGCTTAGTGAATGTGGTAATTCTTTCAAGCATAAATCTGCAGAATATGTGTATGAATAGATTTTAAGGGTATGGAATAGTGGGAGAAACATAAAACTGAATCAGGCTGAATTTATTGATATGGGCCTACTGTCTGGAGATTCTAGGTTAATACAAAGGCTCACAGAATTAAGAGGGGTTTTAAAGGTTTTTTGGATTGGCTGTCTGAAGCATTTGTCAAAAGATGCCCTATTGAAAAGGAACTGAAGATGTTTGATATCCCTTGGCTTAGCATTGATGAATGGATATTAAGGCTCCAGGAAATTGCAGTTGTAGAGAGGATAAGCTATATTAAACCTAATCCCCCACAATGGACAGGCTCAGAAGACATGCCCTTTACTAATTCTATAAGAAGAAAAATAGTGAGAGGAACATTTGAACAGCTTTGCCATTGTTCATTTCCATGTGCCAGACCTTAGAATTGAAGGTGCTCCTTAAATGAATGAATTGAATGTGATGGGTTTAATTGAGCTCCAGAATTCCAGTGGCCAGGTGTGGCAGCACTAAATCAGCAAAAGCAAAGTGAGCATAGTTATAACTGACAGCACCAGCAAAGCAATATCTGTAATGGCCTGACCTGTAATGGGTAGCACAATTAAAGTGATTTTTATGTTGTCTTATGTCTAGTAATTGCTCTATTGCTATGAAAAAGCACCATAAGCAATGCAAGTTTTATAAAAGAGAGCATTTTGCTGGGAGGTTATTTACTATTTCAGAAGGTTAGTCTATTATCATAATGGTGGGAGCATGGTGAGACCATGTCACTGGAGAAGTATCTGAAAGAAGTATCCCAACCCATGGGCAAAGAAGACAAGAGAAAGGGAAGGCCTGCTATAGACATTTGAAACCTCAACCGCAGCCCACCCCTATGACAAAATTCATTCTATAATACAACACCTCTGAATTCTTCTATTCCTTTAAAAACCTTCCACTCCCTAGTGATTGAGCATGCAAATATATGAGCCTATGGGGCCATACTCATTCAACCTACCACACATAACTCATATGTACCTTTGTTTTCAGGTTTTCTAGGCATGAGGTAATAAGAAGCCTGTTAGGTTTCTGTTAGGTCTGTAGAAGCAGAAAAATTCTTAAACAGCTAAATCAATACAGGATGACAATGTGCTCAGACACTTCAGGAATGATGTTACAGTTTTGTCCTCCTGGAAAAGAACAAAGACCTCCTGTGATGCTCCCTGCAGGTACAAGATAAACAGAATTCACAGTACATGAGATAGTCATATGATACTAAGTACAATTATGGACTGGTTATTGTTTTCATTCTAACATTAAGTATGACATATGATTATGTGTCAAGTAACAAGGGATGGATTTCTGGTGGCTATTCTTGGGTGTCAATTTTACCACATTGGGAGTCAACTAAACTAAAGCATCTGAGTACCCATATGAAATTTTTTCTTAATTGGGTCATTTGAGGTAAGAAGACCCATCCTAAATCTGGGCCACACCTTATGATGTCAACTCACATAAAAGAACATGGAAAAAATGAAGCTGTTCCTTTTTGAATGCTTCTTCCTTACTCTCATTGGATAGTTCATCTATCCTGCTGCTGAGACCTTAGCTTACCTCTTGAGGATTCCAACATAGACTGAAGATGAGGTGAGACATCCAGCATTGCAGACTAGAGAACCCCTGGATGTACTGGGATCATGGATTTTCCATTATGAGACTGCCATTGCCTTATATAAATGCCATGAATATTATTTCTGTCCTATAAGTTTTGGACCTCTAGAGAACCTTGACTAATATGTTGACATACTACTGATTTCCACAGTGAGTACACTAGAGAAAAAGGAGCTGAAAATGAGTCAGAGCAAAATCTTCTATTTCATTCTACTTTCTAAGAAAGTAAAGAAAAATTTCTCTGAGAGAAAACATTTTTGGCCCCAGCAATGATAGTTTATTATATTAATAAAGATTACATGTAAGCTTTGTTATTGCATTAGCCAGACTGGGCTATCTCTTGGAGATGTTAAAGAGGTCAGTTCAGGACCTTTGGAAAATTCCACCAGACTCCTCCCCTGCTGGAAGAGAGAGGTGATGGAGCATGTAGGCACCCCTGCCCTCCAGAAGGGAGAAGCTGATTACATTTTTCAGAAAGACCACAGGGAGTAGTGAACATCAGCCACCCACAGACAAGGGAAGCCCTTCCCACCTCATTCCCTAAGGACCAATCAGATTAAAAGTCACACTCTTCTGCCAATCACATTGTGCCTAGTGGCTGTTACTCTATTCTACCCCTGAAAACTGTGTAAAAACTGGCTGAATGGACTGTCCAGAGTCATCACCTCTCCTTTGGATGCAGGATGGCCCCAGCAAGCTAGAACAATAAACTCTTCTTGATTTTGTATTGATCTCTGGCTCCACATGGCTCACTGGGGAGGGTGGTCCCAGGTAGCTAAAGCTCATCAGAATCATACAATGTAATCACAACAGAAAGCATATCTTGTAATCACAACAGAAAGCACAATAGCATAACTATTGTGAAAATCTGGCCTTCTAAACATATCCTAGAAAGCTAACCTTGGTATCTTAATTATCTCACCACTGGTTAAGCATATATATGAGTTCAAAGACTTTTCTGAGGCACAAGACTCAGAGTATGGTCTCTGAAAAGAGAAAAAAAACTGAAGAAAATTTACATACTCTATGGCATAGAGAATATATTCCCATTACAAAAAGGTAAAAGAAATGAGTAGAGAAGAAATATTGGTCCAAACATACAAAGACAACTGCTCTGGTTAGGTTTTGTTTGTTTCTTTCTTTGTGTTTTTGTTTTTTCTTTATTTGTTTGTTTGTTTGTTTGTTGAACTTGACACAACCAGAACCATCTGGGAGGAAGGAGCCCTAATTTAATTATTTCCTCCATCAGATTGATGCATCTGTACTCACATATCTGTGGGCCATGTTCTTAGTTAATAATCAATATAGTTTTATGTATAATTCTCTCAGGGCCCAAATACAAGACTCTGATTCTTGTTAGGTTCAAAGTGGGGCCCAAAAATGGCAGTGTTGATGACAATGCCCTAAACCAAAGCACTCTGACCAGGTAAGAAAAACAAAAGCCTACATTCAGCATTCCTCAGGAATCCCATAAGGTAGGTTTTAATTACTAGGAAAACCACTACTTTCAGTATCTGTTCCAATGGTCAACCACTTCAGGCAAGTGCAGATAGTTTCTGGTTAATCTGAAAAGCTAGATCATCTCAAAGAACTCTGCCATGCTATCATAAAAAATCAATTTGCTTTCTGACCAAGTGGCTGTCCTCTAATCTAGAGGCAGACTAGAAGATTATTCCCACAATAAACTTTTCTTTCTACCCACAAAGTGGTCCAGTTTGGTGGTTTTACTCTGTCATAGTAACATGTATGGCTTCCATCCTGTTGAATGAGCTGCAGTCTAGTCAGACAGATATTGGTTGCAACTAACAAGAGTGCCACTCAGTACATCTGTATACATGTTTTGTCTATTCTGGTAATTATTCTAGTTCACTGACTGTTTTAGCTAGGTAAGACTTTAATTACACCCATCCCTTGGCAGCTAGCATAGTATTTTCTGGAATCATGGATGGTAGACTGAAAGAGGCTTTCATGTAAGATAAATCTCGAATTATCCTAGTCCTGTGTCCTAAATGTGTGATGTACTCGGCAATATGGGTCTACATTCAACCCCTAAAAGTCAACTAAGGGCTACATTGATGAACTATATTGTTTTGGGAATCACTTAGACTACCCTGACAAACTATTTGAAAGGCTTCTTGTACCTCCTACCAGGATTTTTATAGTCTGTGCTTCCTGTGGGAGAGCACTGTCTTTGTGTGTGTGTGTGTGTGTGTGTGTGTGTGTGTGTGTGTGTGTAGTATCACATGGAAAACAGAGTAAATGAAATAGGGGTCCAACTGGGATGGAGTAGTGGTCAATATAGAAAGAAATGGAGGTATGAGAAACAAATTGCACCAGGATTGATAAAGCCTCAAGAAATATTTTTATTTATGATGAAATATTCTTGTTTAGTGATACATAATGAGCTAGAGTAACATATATGTGGAAGTTCCTGCAAGCTCTACCACTGGTAGGGAAACAAACTGTGTGAGGTACAAACTATGTAAGGTAAGGAGGAAAACTCCATTCAGTGTAGGCTCAGATTTTTCAAATCCTAATTTAATAAGAGTTCTTTTTTTGGGGGTGGGGATATCTTTTTTTTTTAATTTTTAATATTTTTCATTACGTATTTTCCTCAATTACATTTCCAATGCTATCCCAAAAGTCCCCCATACGCACCCCCACTTCCCTACCCACCCATTCCCATTCTTTTGGCCCTGGCATTCCCCTGTCATGGGGCATATAAAGTTTGCAAGTCCAATGGGCCTCTCTTTCCAGTGATGGCCGATTAGGCCATCTTTCGATACATATGCAGCTAGAGAAAAGAGCTCCGGGGTACTGGTTAGTTCATCATTTTCTTCCCCCTATAGGGTTGCATATCCCTTTAACTCCTTGGGTATTTTTCTCTAGCTTCTCCATTGGGAGCCCTGTGATCCATCCAATAGCTGACTGTGAGCATCCACTTCTGTGTTTGCAAGGCCCCGGCATAGTCTCACAAGAGACAGCTATATCTGGGTCCTTTCAGCAAAATCTTGCTAGTGTATGCAATGGTGTCAGCGTTTGGAAGCTGATTATGGGATGGATCCCTGGATATGGCAGTCCCTAGAGGGTCCATCCTTTCATTACAGCTCCAAACTTTATCTCTGTAACTCCTTCCATGGGTGTTTTGTTCCCAATTCTAAGAAGGGGCATAGTGTCCACACTTTGGTCTTCGTTCTTCTTGAGTTTCATGCATTTAACAAATTGTATCTTATATCTTGGGTATCCTAAGTTTTGGGGCTAATATCCATTTATCAGTGAGTACATATTGTGTGAGTTCCTGTGTGAATATGTTACCCCACTCAGAATGATGCCCTCCAGATCCATCCATTTGCCTAGGAATTTCATAAATTCATTCCTTTTAATAGCTGAGTAGTACTCCATTGTGTAAATGTACCACATTTTCTGTATCCATTCCTTTGTTGAGGGGCATCTGTGTTCTTTCCAGCTTCTGGCTATTATAAATAAGGCTGCTATGAACATAGTGGAGCATGTATCCTTCTTACCGGTTGGAACATCTTCAAGATATATGCCCAGGAGAGGTATTGCTGGATCATCTGGTAGTATTATGTCCAATTTTCTGAGGAACCGCCAAACTGATTTCCAGAGTGGTTGTACCAACTTGCAATCCCACCAAAAATGAAGGAGTGTTCCTCTTTCTCCACATCGTGGCCAGCATCTGCTGTCACCTGAATTTTTGATCTTAGCCATTCTGACTGGTGTGAGGTGGAATCTCAGGGTTGTTTTGATTTGCATTTCCCTGATGATTAAGGATGTTGAACATTTTTTCAGGTGCTTCTCTGCCATTCGGTATTCCTCAGGTGAGAATTCTTTGTTCAGTTCTGAGCCCCATTTTTTAATGGGGTTATTTGATTTTATGGAGTCCACCTTCTTGAGTTCCTTATATATATTGGATATTAGTCCCCTATCTGATTTAGGATAGGTAAAGATCCTTTCCCAATCTGTTGGTGGTCTTTTTGTCTTATTGCTGGTGTCTTTTGCCTTGCAGAAGCTTTGCAACTTTATGAGGTCCCATTTATCGATTCTCGATCTTACAGCGCAAGCCTTTGCTGTTCTATTCAGGAATTTTTCCCCTGTACCCATATCTTCGAGGCTTTTCCCTACTTTCTCCTCTATAAGTTTCAGTGTCTCTGGTTTTATGTGGAGTTCTTTAATCCACTTAGATTTGACCTTGGTACAAGGAGATAGGAATGGATCAATTCGCATTCTTCTACAAGATAACCGCCAGTTGTGCCAGCACCATTGGTTGAAAATGCTGTCTTTTTTCCACTGGATGGTTTTTGCTCCCTTGTCAAAGATCAAGTGACCATAGGTATGTGGGTTGATCTCAGGGTCTTCAATTCTGTTCCATTGGTATACGTGTCTGTCATTATACCAGTACCATGCTGTTTTTATCACAATTGCTCTGTAGTACAGCTTTAGGTCAGGCATGGTGATTCCTCCAGAGGTTCTTTTATCCTTGAGAAGAGTTTTTGCTATCCTAGGTTTTTTGTTGTTCCAGATGAATTTGAAGATTGCCCTTTCCAATTCGTTGAAGAATTGAGTTGGAATTTTGATGGGGATTGCATTGAATCTGTAGATTGCTTTTGGCAAGATAGCCATTTTTACAATGTTGATCCTGCCAATCCATGAGCATGGGAGGTTTTTCCATCTTCTGAGATCTTCTTTAATTTCTTTCTTCAGGGACTTGAAGTTCTTGTCATACAGATCTTTCACTTCCTTGGTTAGAGTCACGCCAAGGTATTTTATATTGTTTGTGACTATTGAGAAGGGTGTTGTTTCCCTAATTTCCTTCTCTGCTTGTTTATCCTTTGTGTACAGAAAGGCCATTGACTTGCTTGAGTTAATTTTATAACCAGCTACTTCACCGAAGGTAATTATCAGGCTTAGGAGTTCTCTGGTGGAATTTTTAGGGTCACTTATGTATACTATCATATCATCTGCAAAAAGCGATATTTTGACTTCTTCTTTTCCGATTTGTATCCCCTTGATCTCCTTTTGTTGTCTAATTGCTCTGGCTAGGACATCAAGTACAATGTTGAATAGGTAGGGAGAGAGTGGGCAGCCTTGTCTGTCCCTGATTTTAGTGGGATTGCTTCCAGCTTCTCACCATTTACTTTGATGTTGGCTACTGGTTTGCTGTAGATTGCTTTTATCATGGTTAGGTATGGGCTTTGAATTCCTGATCTTTCCAAGACTTTTATCATGAATGGGTGTTGGATTTTGTCAAATGCTTTTTCAGCATCTAACGAGATGATCATGTGGTTTTTGTCTTTGAATTTGTTTATATAATGGATTACATTGATGGATTTTCGTATATTGAACCATCCTTGCATCCCTGGGATGAATCCTACTTGGTCAGGATGGATGATTGTTTTGATGTGTTCTTGAATTCAGTTAGCGAGAACTTTATTGAGGATTTTTGCATCATTATTCATAAGGGAAATTGGTCTGAAGTTCTTGCTTTGGATTTCTTCAGGATCTGTTTTTATGTCTCCTTTTTCATTTCTGATTTTGTTAATTAGAATGCTTTCCCTGTGCCCTCTAGTGAGTCTGGCTAAGGGTTTATCTATCTTGTTGATTTTCTCAAAGAACCAGCTCCTTGATTGGTTGATTCTTTGAATAGTTTTTCTTGTTTCCACTTGGTTGATTTCGCCCATGAGTTTGATTATTTCCTGCCGTCTACTCCTCTTGGGTGAATTTGCTTCCTTTTGTTCTAGTGCTTTTAGGAGTGTTGTCAAGCTACTAATATGTGCTCTCTCTAGTTTCCTTTTGGAGGCACTCAGAGCTATGAGTTTTCCTCTTAAAAATGCTTTCATTGCGTCCCATAAGTTTGGGTAAGTTGTGGCTTCATTTTCATTGAACTCTAAAAAGTCCTTAATTTCTTTCTTTATTCCTTCCTTGACCAAGGTATCATTGAGAAGAGTGTTGTTCAGTTTCCACGTGAAGGTTGGCTTTCTATTATTTATTTTGTTATTGAAGATCAGCCTTAGTCCATGGTGATCTGATAGGATGCATGGGACAATTTCAATATTTTTGTATCTGTTGAGGCCTGTTTTGTGACCAATTATGTGGTCAATTTTGGAGAAGGTACCATGAGGTGCTGAGAAGAAGGTATATCCTTTTGTTTTAGGATAGAATGTTCTGTAGATATCTGCCAGATCCATTTGATTCATAATTTCTCTTAGTTTCACTGTGTCCCTGTTTAGTTTCTGTTTCCATGATCTGTCCATTGGTGAAAGTGTTGTGTTGAAGTCTCCCACTATTATTGTATGAGGTGCAATGTGTGCTTTGAGATTTACTAAAGTTTCTTTAATGAATGTGGCTGCCTTTGTATTTGGAGCATAGATATTCAGGATTGATAGATCCTCTTGGAGGATTTTACCTTTGATGAGTATGAAGTGTCCCTCCCTGTCTTTTTTAATGACATTGGGTTGGAAGTCAATCTTATCAGATATTAGAATGGCTACTCCAGCGTGGTTCCCGTCCTTGTATTGGTTTTTTTTCTGTTATTATCCTTTGAAGGGCTGGATTCATGGAAAGGTATTGTGTGAATTTGGTTTTGTCCTGGAATACTTTGGTTTCTGCATCTATGGTAATTGAGAGTTTGTCTGGGTATAGTAGCCTTGGCTGGAATTTGTGTTCTCTTAGTGTCTGTGTAACATCTGTCCAGGCTCTTCTGGCTTTCATAGTCTCTGGTGAAAAATCTGGTGTAATTCTGATAGGCTTGCCTTTATATGTTACTGGACCTTTTTCCCTTACTGCTTTTAGTATTCTATCTTTATTTAGTGCATTTGTTGTCCTAATTATTATGTGTTGGGAGGAATTTCTTTTCTGGTCCAGTCTATTTGGAGTTCAGTGGGCTTCTTGTATGTCCATGGGCATCTCTTTCTTTATATTTGGGAAGTTTTCTTCTATAATTTTGTTGAAGATGTTTGCTGGTCCATTGAGTTGAAAATCTTCATTCTCATCCACTCCTATTATCCGTAGGTTTGGTCTTCTCATTGTGTCCTGGATTTCCTGGATGTTTTGAGTTAGGATCTTTTTGCATTTTCCAATTTCTTTGATTGTTGTGCAGATGTTCTGTATGGAATCTTCTGCACCTGAGATTCTCTCTTCCATCTCTTGTATTCTGTTGCTGATGCTCGCATCTATGATTCCAGATTTCTTTCCTAGGGTTTCTATCTCCAGTGTTGCCTCATTTTGGGTTTTCTTTATTGTGTCTACTTCCCTTTTTAGGCCCATAAGGTTTTGTTCATTTCCATCATCTGTTTGGATGTGTTTTTCTGTTTTTCTTTAAGGACTTCTACCTATTTGGTTGTCTTTTCCTGTTTTTCTTTAAGGACTTCTACCTGTTTGATTGTGTTATCCTGTTTTTCTTTAAGGACTTGTCACTCTTTAGCAATGTTCTCCTGTAATTCTTTAAGTGAGTTATTAAAGTCCTTCTTGATGTCCTACCATCTACCATCATCATGAGATATGCTTTTAAATCCAGGTCTAGCTTTTTGGGTGTGTTGGGGTGCCCTGGACTGGGCGAAGTGGGAGTGCTGGGTTCTGATGATGGTGAGTGGTCTTGGTTTCTGTTAGTAAGATTCTTACGTTTACCTTTCGCCATCTGGTAATCTCTGGAGTTAGTTGTTATAGTTGTTTCTGTTTAGAGATTGTTCTTCTGATGATTCTGATTACCGTCTATCAGCAGACCTGGGAGACAGGCTCTCTCCTCTGAGTTTCAGTGGTTAGAGCACTCTCTGCTGGCAAGCTCTCCTCTTACAGGGAAGGTGCACAGATATCTGGTGTTTGGACCTCCTCCTGGCCGAAGAAGAAGGCCCAAAACAGGACCTTTCCCAGATGCTGTGTTGTTTTGGCAGGTCACAGAAGATGTCAGCTTCTCTGGTGCACACTCTCACCTGTGCAGACTAAGTTCCTAAGTTCGGTGGAGTCCTGGAACCAAGATGGCACTTCCTGCTCCTGAGTCATAGGGCTCCCGTGCAGGGCGGACCACTGTCCTCTGACTGGGAGGGTGCCGGATGTCTGTGGCTCCATAAGGGTGCTTCCTCAGTGGCTCTGTGGCTCCCGCCTGTCCCAGAAGCTGTCTGCCTCTGTGGTGCACACTCTCACCTTGCAGACTAAGTTCCTAAGTTTGGTGGAGTCCTGGAACCAAGATCATAAGAGTTCTTAAATGCTTCAATCTCCCTTCTATCCCACCTACCAGAGGTAGGGGAGAAGAAAAGTTAATAGGAAACAAGGAATGTGGACATGTTTAGAAGTAATTCTTTGGGGCAATTAAAAGTCTCCATTGTCAGGATATTAGCAGTTCACTACAAAACACCAAACACAAATCAATAGCAATGCCTCAATCCAGAAGAAACCATGAAGATACGCCGAATTGGCATGAGTCTGCAGAAGCAACAAAAAGCAGTCAGAATAACACAAAAGTTCTCTGTCATGTGTTTCTCTATGAAGTCCTGACAAGCAAAGATCAACAAAGACAAGCAAAGCATTGCAGGGCAAACCAATGTGAGAGCATCATCAGTGCAGAACAACAAAGCATTGCAAAGAGAATAGATGCAAGAGCTTCCTCTCATCCATGAGGTTATATTTATATTTTTTCTAAACATCATGGTCTCTCTCAAACATCTGTTCTACCAAAACATCACATGCATTTTCACAAGACAGCTTCCAGAAAAACACCACATAATCTGCCTCAGCCAAACATCCTCTCATAAGACAGCTTCTAGAAAAACATCACAAGACACTGAGTCTCCAAAAGAACCAGGAATTTCCACTTCAATTCAACCCAGCATTGTTAGTGCTGGTTCAAAACTCTGGAGTCTGACGCCAAAGCCAGTATATTTTAGACATGTTTTAATTGAGAACATTTTTGGAAAAAAGTTTCCTGGCAACACTCATTCCAGTCCCATGTGCACAATAAAGTTTAAGGCAAAACAACATCAAATTTCTTTTCCAAGGTATATGTGATGATAGGTTCTATAGCTTATGGTCCTAGGATCTAATGTAGTCACTGTCTGAGATGACACAGAGGTCAGAAGGCTGTGATGTACATTTGACATCTCTCCTAAAAATGTTCTATTGACTGAGAAACAAAGCTAAAGAGGTCTGGTACAAAAATTTGGATTTAGAAATTTCTGGTTCTAGAGATAGTAAAATTAACCAGGTCATTACAACACCTATTCCAAGGTTTCTTTTTAGAAAGCAGGTACTCATTTTCTTCCTTGAGGATACAACCCTACATGATTAATATTCTTGTTTTCCATGGTGATCTGTGGGCACAAGGACCTTGTGATCACCACAAATGTATAAGCATGCATAGATTTTATATATTTAATATTATAGAGACATATTTAATATAATACAACTATTAAAGTTTAAGACATATCAAGCTATATATACATATAAAATAAAGATTTGTCCACTATAAAAGGAAAGAACAAAACATAGCTTTAAATTAGTAGCTTTTTGATGAAAGGATGGGGAGAGATGAAATTAAAGTGAGTTAGGAAAGAGTTTCTGTAAATACAATTATATTTCTATTTCCTGAGAGGAGAGCTGTACCCAAACTTTTATGAATACATGGGTTGAGCTGAGCCCAGAGCACTTTTATCAAACTATCTGTAGGTCTAGGCCTGGAAGCTTCTAGCTTCCATCAATCTAATCTTCTGAAAGCCCAGACCCTGAAGGCTTCATCTGCCAGCCTCTATCTGCTAACCTAGGTCTAGAATATTTGAGCCTCTGAGACTTACTGCTAAAAACACTCACTTTTTTTCTGAACTTTGGCTGGCTGATTCAATGTAAGGTGTTCTGGCTCAAACCTCTATCCAAGCTGGCTAATCCAAATTGGCTTCTATCAACTTCTGACTGAATTGCTTTGCTTGGAAAGACTGCCTCTGAACTCTATAAATTAAACTTCTCTGATCTCAACTGTTCTGCTCTGAACAAAGCACAACTGCACTGACTTAAACTGCTCCAAACTGACCTGCTCTGAACTGAACTGCATTGAATGGCACTCTCTACCTTACTTTTCTTGAAGTAACCACTCTTTCCTACCCTTGTGAAAGTTGGGTGTATCCTATATTTGACTTATTCTGTCAAATCTTTCTCTGATTCATCACTTAGATGCCATTTGCGGGGGGATTAAGGTGTGAAGTGAGTCTTCATTCCAGTCAGATCATATCTTCAGGTGTGATATTTTACCTGAGCAGCCATGTTGCTGGATGAAAATGCCTCTACAAGTTTCAACTGATTACATAATTCTTGTATTTAAGAAGTATTAAGAAGTTATACAAAATGGTAAGGATTATTTGTAATGAATAACAGTAACTGAGAATACATATTTACTATCACATGCTAATTACTAACATGATAATGCATGCATTTTTAAGCTATCAATCTAAAAGGAAACAAACCCTGAGATCCTGGTGTGACCAAGCTTTTGGGATCCTGAGATCCAGGGATCCTAAGATCCTGGGAGTGGTACTTCCTCTGGAGGCCATGGGGCTGTCTACTGAGTTCACAACCAAGGTAGACCAGCTCCAACTGGAGGAAACCTGAGCCACTGGTCAGGTGGGGTTCCTGCTTCCCTGGCTCCTGATGGTCCCAGTCACTCCCAGTGGTGTTGAAACAGATGTTGTGTTATTCTCACCAGTGATCCTAAGATCCTGGGTGAGCCAGGACACAATGAGAAGACCAAACCTAAAGTATAGAAGAGAGTGAAGATTACCAATTTAAAAGGCCAGCAAATATCTTCAACAAAATTACAGAAGAAAATTTCCCCAAACTAAAGAAACTGATGACTATAGACATACAAGAAGCCTGCAGAACTCCAAATAGACCAGACCAAAAAAGAAATTTCTCCTAACACATAATAACTAAAACACCAAATGCACAAAACAATGAAAGTGTATTAAAAGCAGTAAGGGAAAGGGTCAAGTAACATTTAAAGGCAGGCCTATCAGAATTACACCAGAAATCTCGCCAGAGACCACAAAAGCCAGAAGATCCTGGGCAAATGTCACACAGACCCTAAAAGACCACAAATGCCAGCCTAGACTAATATACCCAGAAAGACTCTTGTACTGGCTGGTTTTGTGTCAATTTGACACAGGCTGGAGTTATCACTGAGAAAGGAGCTTTAGCTGGGGAAGTGCCTCCATGAGATCCAGCTGTGGAACATTTTATCAATTAGTGATCAAGGGGGGGGGGTCTTGTGAGTGATACCATCTCTGGGCTGGTAGTCTTGGGTTCTATAAGAAAGCAAGCTTAGTACACTGGTAAAGAAAAATCCCTCCATGGCCTCTGCATCAGCTCCTGCTTTCTTACCTGCTTGAGATCCAGTCCTGACTTCCTTGGTGATGAACAACAGTATGGAAGTGTAAGCTGAATATACCCTTTCCTCCCCAATTTGCTTCTTGGTCATGATATTTGTGCAGGAATAGAAACTCTAACTAAGACAAATTGGTACCAGGAGTGGGGTATTCCTGTGACAACCTGACCATGTTTTGGGGAGGACTGTAGAAGAACTTTGGAACTTTGGGCTTGAAGATTGATTCATTGTTAAGAGCTCTGTCAGATGTTGTGTAGGAGCTTGAAAGATAATGTTGACAACAGTGCAGAAGATGTAGGCCTGGCTTGTGTAATTTCAGAGGGAAGATTAAAAATTCTTTTCAGGACCGTTGCTATTTTGATTGTGAAGACTCTGTGGTTCTTCTTAGCTGGGACTGAAGAATCAGCTGTGATTAACAAGATACCAGAACTACTAAAGCAAAATCTTTGCATTACTGGGACTATTGATGCTGGTTAGCTGGAGCTAAGAAATTAGTGGTGATTAAGAAGAGACTAGCATCATTGAGGTGACATCTTCTAGGAAGTGTTTTCTGAGAGCACAGAGGCCTTGTTCCAGAGATAGCCAAGGTTGTACCTTGTGCTGTGGCTGGACTTGGTAATGTGTAAGAGTCACCCAAATGGTACTGGATTTGAAGGCATGAAGCAGTCACACAGAGCAGCTGAGATTTGGCACTGTGAGAAGCCATGGAAGGCCATTGGTGAAGGTGCAGCCTCAGTTGCAATTGATGGCCCAGGACTGAAGGGTTCATGCAAAGGAGTTGAGGCTTGGCACCATGAAAAAAGCATATAAGAGGTAATTGTTGAAGCCAAGTTACAGTGAAATACAGCAGCATTTTGGAGATTCCAGAACCATGAGATGACCACCAATAACAGCAGCAGTAGTGGAGTACAGGCAGCTGGAGCCTAGAAGATAACATGTGTGCTACAAAGGGCATGGCTGGAGAAGTGACCCAAGTCCTTGGAGGAGCCCAGAAGATTGTGAGTTGGATCCCAGACATTGGATGATTGGAGATTGATTTTTTATTTTGATTGTGACTATGCCCTGATATTTTTCCCTCTTGAAGGAAGATTTTTAGTGAAGCCCACAATTAAGAGACTGAATTTTAAATATTTTTAAAGGATTGAACTTTTAATATGTAAAGACTGTGGGACTTTTAAAGTTATTTAAGATCTTTTGAATGAATAAGAACTAAGGGTTGAGGCTTACTAGTGATGTGTTTGTGTGTCAAGTTGACAAGGGGTCAATTTTACTTGCTGGTTTTATCTATAATAAAAACTTCAAGTCTCTGAAGAAAGAAATTATAGAAGATCTCAGAAGATGGAAAGATCTCCCATGCTCATGGACTGGCAGGATCAACATTGTAAAAATGGCTATCTTGCCAAAAGCAATCTACAGATTCAATGCAATCCCCATCAAAATTCCAACTCAATTCTTCAACGAATTAGAAAGTGCAATCTGCAAATTCATCTGGAATAACAAAAAACCTAGGATAGCAAAAACTCTTCTCAAGGATAAAAGAACCTCTGGTGGAATCACCATGCCGGACCTAAAGCTCTACTACAGAGCAATTGTGATAAAAACTGCATGGTACTGGTATAGTGACAGACAAATAGACCAATGGAATAGAATTGAAGACCCAGAAATGAACCCACACACCTATGTTCACTTGATCTTCGACAAGGGAGCTAAAAACATCCAGTGGAAGAAAGACAGCATTTTCAACAAATGGTGCTGGCACAACTGGTTGTTAACTTGTAGAAGAATGCGAATCGATCCATTCCTATCTCCTTGTACTAAGGTCAAGTCTAAGTGGATCAAGGAACTTCACATAAAACCAGAGACACTGAAACTTATAGAGGAGAAAGTGGGGAAAAGCCTTGAAGATATGGGCACAGGGGAAAAATTCCTGAATAGAACAGTAATGGCTTGTGCTGTAAGATCGAGAATTGACAAGTGGGACCTCATGAAACTACAAAGCTTCTGCAAGGCTAAAGACACCATCAATAAGACAAAAAAACCACCAACAGATTGGGAAAGGATCTTCACCTATCCTAAATCAGATAAGGGACTAATATCCAATATATATAAAGAACTCAAGAAGGTGGACTCCAGAAAGTCAAATAACCCCATTAAAAAATGGGGCTCAGAACTGAACAAAGAATTCTCACCTGAGGAATACCGAATGGCAGAGAAGCACCTGAAAAAATGTTCAACATCCTTAATCATCAGGGAAATGCAAATCAAAACAACCCTGAGATTCCACCTCACACCAGTCAGAATGGCTAAGATCAAAAATTCAGGTGACAGCAGATGCTGGCGAGGATGTGGAGAAAGAGGAACACTCCTCCATTGTTGGTGGGATTGCAAGCTTATACAACCACTCTGGAAATCAGTCTGGCGGTTCCTCAGAAAATTGGACCGGAGGATCCAGCAATACCTCTCCTGGGCATATATCCAGAAGATGTCCCAACCGGTAAAAAGGACACATGCTCCACTATGTTCATAGCAGCCCTATTTATAATAGCCAGAAGCTGGTTTTATGTGTCAACTTGACACAAGCTGGAGTTATCACTGAGAAAGAAGCTTTAGCTGGGGAAGTGCCTCCATGAGATCCAGCTGTGGAGCATTTTCTCAATTAGTGATCAAGGGGGGAGGGCCCCTTGTGAGTGATGCCATCTCTGTGCTGGTTGTCTTGGGTTCTATAAGAAAGCAAGCTGAGTACACTGGTAAAGAAAAATCCCTCCATGGCCTCTGCATCAGCTCCTGCTGTCTTACCTGCTTGAGTTCCAGTCCTGACTTCCTTGGTGATGAACAACAGTATGGAAGTATAAGTTGAATATACCCTTTCCTCCCCAATTTGCTTCTTGGTCATGATGTTTGCACAGGAATAGAAACCCTGACTAAGACAACTCTCAATTACCATAGATGGGGAAACCAAGGTATTCCATGACAAAACCAATATTTGTACAATATCTTTCTAGAAATCCAGCACTTCAAAGGATAATAAGGGGAAAACTCCAACACAAGGAGGGAAAAGCCCTAAAAAAAGCAAGAAAGTAATCTTTCAACAAAACTAAAAAAGATAGCCACATGAACAGAATTCAAACTCTAACAATGAAAAAAAAAAAATAGAAAGCAACAATTACTTGTCCTTAATATCTCTTAACATCAATGGACTCAATTCCCCAATAAAAAGACATAGACTAACAGACTGGGTACATAAACAGGACCCAACATTTTGCTGCATACAGGAAACCCACCACAGTGACAAAGAGAGACACTACATCAGAGTAAAAGGCTGGAAAACAATTTTCCAAGCAAATGGTCCTAAGAAACAAGCTGGAGTAACCATTCTAATATCGAATAAAATTGACTTCCAACCTAAAGTTATTAAAAAAAGATAAGGAGGGACATTACTACTCATAAAAGTTAAAAAAAAAAAAAAACCTACCAAGATGAAATCTCAATTCTGATGCTCCAAATGCAAGGGCATCCGCATTCATAAAAGAAACTTTACTAAAACTCAAAGCACACATTGCACCTCACACAATAATAGTGGGAGACTTCAACACCCCACTCTCACCAATGAACAGATCCTGGAAACAGAAACTGAACAGAGACACAAGGACACTAACAGAAGTTATGCAACAAATGGATTTAACAGATATCTATAGAACATTTTATCCTAAAATGAAAGGATATACCTTCTTCTCAGCACCTCATGCTACCTTCTCCAAAATTGACCATATAATCCATCAGAAAACAGGCCTCAATGAGAAAGACAATATCACATCTGGCGATTTGAGAGCCAGTGAGATGCTGGGAAGGGGGTATAAAGGTTTGCCCAGTTCCTTCGATAAATGAGTCTGCTTTTGCCACTTGCCTGAAAAAAAAAAGAAAAGAAAAAGAAAAAGAAAACAGGCTTCAAGCGATACAAGGAGATAGAAATAATCGAGTGCATCCTATCAGACCACCACAGACTAAGGCTGACCTTCAATAACAATATAAATAATAGAACGCCCACATACATATGTACATATGGAAGTTGAACGACTCTCTACTCAATAATATCTTTCTCAAGGAAGAAATAAAGAAAGATATTAAAGACTTTTTAGAGTTTAATGAAAATGAAGCCACAACATACCCAAACCTGTGGGACACAATGAAAACAGTCCTGAGAGGAAAACTCATAGCTCTGAGTGCCTCCTAAAACAAACTGGAGAAAGCATATACTAACAACTTGAAACACACCTGAAAGCTCTAGAACAAAAATAAGCAAATTCACCCTAGAGGAGTAGACAGCAAGTAATAATCAAGCTCAGGGCTGAAATAGACCTAGTGGAAACAAAAAGAACTATACAATGTAACAACCAAACCAGGAGCTGGTTCTTTGAGAAAATCAACAAAATAGATAAACCCTTAGCTAGACTAACTAGAGGGCACAGAGACAGTATCCTGAATAACAAAATTAAAAATGAAAGGAGAGACATAACAGAAACTGAGGAAATCAAAAAAAAATCATCAAATCCTACTACAAAAGCAAATAATCAACAAAACTGGAAAACCTGGATGAAATGGAAAAATTTCTAGACAGACACCAGGTACCAAAGTTAAAACAGGATTAGATTAACAATCTAAATACTCCCATAACCCCTAAAAAAAAAATAGAAACAGTCATTAATAGTCTCCCAACCTAAAAAAAGCCCAGGACCAGATGGTTTAGTGCACAGTTCTATCAGACCTTCAAAAAGGACCTAATACAAATACCTCTCAAACTGTTCCATAAAATAGAAAAACAAGGTACTCTACCCAATTCCTTCTATGAAACCACAATTACTCTGATACCTAAACCACATAAGACCCAACAAAGAAAGAGAACCTCAGACCAATTTCCCTCATGAATACTGATGCAAAAATATTCAATAAATTCTTGCAAGCCAAACCCAAGAGCACATCAAAATGATCATCCATCCTAATCAAGTAGGCTTCATCCCAAGGATGCAGGGATGGTTCAATATACGGAAATCCATCAATGTAATCCACTATATAAACAAACTCAAAGAGAAAAGCCATATGATCATCTCATTAGATGCTCATAAGGAATTTGACAAAATCCAACAGTCTTGGAAAGATCAGGAATTCAAGGCCCATACCTAAATATAGTAAAAGCAATATACAGCAAACCAGTAGACAACATCAAACTAAATGGAGAGAAACTCAAAGCAATCCCTCTAAAATCAGGGACTACACAAGGCTGCCCACTCTTTCCCTACCTATTCAATATACTACTCCATTTCCTAGCTAGAGCAATTAGACAAAAGGATATCAAAGGGATACAAATTGGAAGGGAAGAAATCAAAATATCACTATTTGCATATGATATTGTAGGACCCCTGAAGGGAGACCCTCACTCAAGTCTCAGGGATCGCGAGCCGAGAAAGCCACAACAGTCAAGCTTGCTGCAAACACACGAGGTTTTAATGGCACACAAACCAGCATGCTGAGGTCGAGACCCATACACCCTATTTTCCAGTAGGCTTATACAGGCAAAAACCAGAACCTAGGGGGAGGATCGGAGAGGAAATAGGGGAAGTCTAGGGGCGGATATTTACTTCAAGGCACCTGGGACATTGAAACATTTTGTTGTTGTTTTTCCCAAAAGTTCCGGGGAATTAGGCCATCTGGCCGGGGGCCGGGGCCCATGGCCCATGTTCTCAGGGCAGTCATTATTTTTTTTTTACTCTTCAATATGATTGTATAATTAAGTGACCCCAAAAATTGAAAGAAATAACTCCTAAAGCTGATTAAAAAAAACTTCAGCAAAGCAGCTGGCTATAAAATTAACTCAAACAAATCAGTGGCCTTCCTCTAAACAAAGGATAAACAAACTGAGAAATGAAATTACGAAAATATCACCCTTCACAATAGTCACAAATAACATAAAATTCCTTGGTGTGACTCTAACAAAGGAAGTGTAAGATCTGTATGATAAGAACTTCAAGTCTCTGAAGAAAGAAATCAAAGATCTCAGAAGATGGATAGATCTCTCATGCTCATGGATTGGCAGGATTAAAATAATAAAAATGGCCATCTTGTCGAAAGCAATCTACAGATTCAATGCAATCCCCATCAAAATTCCAACTCAATTCTTCACTGAGTTAGAAAGGGCAATTTGCAAACTCATCTGGAATAACAAAAAAAAAAAAAAAAAAAAAAACAGCATAGCAAAAACTATTCTCAACAATAAAAGAACTTCTGGTATAATCACCATGCCTGACCTCAAGCTATACTACAGAGCAACTGTGATAAAAACTGCATGGTACTGGTACAGTGACAGACAGGTAGACCAATGGAATAGAATTGAAGACCCAGAAATGAACCCACACACCTATGGTCACTTGATCTTTGACAAAAGAGCTAAAACCATCCAGTGGAAAAAAGACAGCATTTTCAACAAACGGTGCTAGCTCAACTGCCAGTTAGCATGTAGAAGAAATGAAATCGATTCATTCTTATCTCCTTGTACAAAGATCGAGTCCAAGTGAATCAATGACATCCACATAAAACTAGACACACTAAAACTTATAGAGGAGGAAGTGTGGAGGAGCCTCGAAGTTATGGGCACAGGGGAAAAATTCCTGCACAGGACACCAATGGCTTGTGCTTTAAGATCAAGAATCGACAAATCGGACCTCATAAAATTGCAAAGTTTCTGTAAAGCAAAGGACACTGTTAATAAAACAAGAAGGCAACCAACAGATTGGGAAAAGATCTTTACCAACCCTAAATCTGATAGAGGGCTAATATCCAATATATACAAAAAAAAAAGTTAGACTGCAGAAAACCAAATAACCTTATTAAAAATGGGGTACAGAGCTAAACAAAAAATTCTTAACTGAGGAATACTGAATGGCTGAGAAGCACCTAAAACAATGTTCAACATCATTAATCATCAGGGGAATGCAAATCAAAACAACCCTGAGATTCCACCTCACACCAGTCAGAATGGCTAAGATCAAAAGCTCAGGTAACAGCAGATGCTGGGGAGTATGTAGAGAAAGAGAACACTCCTCCATTGCTGGTGGGATTGCAAGCTGGTACAACTACTCTGGCAATCAGTTTGACAGTTTCTCAGAAAATTGCACATAGTACTACCTGAGTACCCAGGAATACCACTCCTGGGCATATACCCAGAAGATGCTCCAATATGTAATAAGGACACATGTTCCACTATATTCATAGCAGCCTTATTTATAATAGCCAGAAGCTGGAAAGAACACAGATGTCCCTCAACAGAGGAATGGATATAGAAAATGTGGTACATTTACACAATGAAATACTACTCAACTTTAAAAAACAATGAATTTATGAAATTCTTAAACAAATGAATGGATCTAGAGGATATCATCCTGAGTGAGGTAACCCAATCACTAAAGAACTCACTTGTCATGCACTCACTGATAAGTGGATATTAGCCCAGAAGCTCAGAGTACCCAAATTACAATTCACAAACCACATGAAACTTAATAAGAAGGAAGACCAAAATGTGGGTTTTTTGAACCTCCTTAGAAGGGGGAACAAAATATCCATGGAAGGAGTTACACAGACAAAGTATGGAGTAGAGACTTAAGAAATGACCCTCGAGAGACTTACCCACCTGGCCATCCATCCTATATACAATCACCAAACCCAGACATTGTTGTGGATGCTAACAAGTGCTTGCTGACAGGAGCCTGATATAGCTCTCACATGAGAGGCTCTGCCAGTGCCTGACAAATACAGAAGTGGACTGAGCATAGGGTCCCCAGTGAAGGAGCTACAGAAAGGACCTAAGCAGCTGAAGGGGTTTGCAACCCCATAGAAGGAACAGCAATATGAACTAGCCAGTATCCCCAGATTGCTCTGGGATTAAACCACCAACCAAAGAGTACACATGGTGGGACTCATAGCTCTAGCTGCATATGTAGCAGAGAATTGCCTAGTCGATCATCAATGGGAGGAGAGGCCCTTGGTCCTGTGAAGGCTCTATGCCCCACTGTGGGGGAATGCCAGGGCCAGGAAGCAGGAGTAGGTGGGTTGGTGAGCAGGGGGAGGGGGTAGGGGAGTGTTTTTGGAAGGAAAAGGGAAAACCAGGAATGGGGATAACATTTGAAATGTATATTAAAAAATGCAATAAAAAATAAAATAAATGGAAACAGATTAGGATAAGAAACAATAGCAAAACACTTTGGTAGCTGGAAAGAAAATGGGATGTTTTGACTAAATAACTGAGAAACAGGAATCCTAGACTGACAGTTACAAAACAGAAAAACATCTTGATTTTCTCTTCAGGCTGCTAAAAAGGTCAGAAACTGGCAATATTAAGTGATGAAAAGTGCAGCTCCCAGCACGGCTGAAACAGGAGGATGGATTGGAAGTCTATTATAAAAAACAGTTACCTGGTGTACAGATACTGTTAAGATCCATGATTTGCTGAAGAGTGATTCCCCAAACTCAAATAATATGCAAGAGTAAAGAGGATTTATTTAGCAGAGTTTCCTGCATGCAGGGGTCTCCCCATTCAGGAATGGACAACCCATAATACGCTTCCCAGGGTCAATTTGAAGCCTGTTAGGATATGAATAGATAACTTTTATCTTTCTTTCTTT
Organism: Mus caroli; assembly: GCF_978045245.1. Classification (NCBI taxonomy): domain Eukaryota; kingdom Metazoa; phylum Chordata; class Mammalia; order Rodentia; family Muridae; genus Mus; species Mus caroli. The sequence continues at coordinate 81,007,319 of NW_028227261.1, forward strand.
TGATTGGTTGGCTCTATCTCCAAGGCTATGAGTGCCCATGTCTTTGGTTAGGGCTCTGGGGAATTTCTAGGGTGTCAAGGCCTCTTCAGATTGGCTGTGATTGGTTGCTTCCTGGATCGAAGTTCTCATCTACAGGAAACAGAACCTTAGGCCTAGTCTCCCAAACTGCCAGTTTGCAGACTATCACAGAGACTATCACTGACTAGCCTGTCTCTGTCTAATTCAGACCTCTCAAAACATGGCTGAGTTTCCGATACTACAGAGGCTGAGTCAGGAAAATCACAAATTCTGTGCCCAAATGAGCTAAAAGGCAAGATCCTATTTCAAAAAATTGAAAGGCAATTATATCCAAGGTGTCTGCTTTCTTTTTTGCCTCACAGTGTGCTAAATTTTCCTATGGAGGCACAAAGAAACATCCATTCATCCCAGGTCAGAAGAACACTGACTACAAAACAAATGTCAAGCCAACCAAAGGACAACTTGGTGAACCAATGAGTTTCTTGATCTTACTTTCAGAATATGGCTCTGGGATGACTTGTAAAAAAACATGGGTGTATCATCATCCCACACCATTATAAAAGAACATCTAAATTATTCAACCTCCTGAGCTCATTTGCAGGTAAATGGAGACAGGAAGTAATAGTTGGAATTCTAGGAGAGGTTTGCCTTTCCCCTTTATACAACCCTAGCAATTTAAAGATAGCTATACCTCCAGATTTGATAATGAGTTGTCACAGATGCTTGCTCAAAGTGTTCTCTGCTTTAAGATGGAAGGAGAAAAAAACCATATTGCACTACCTCATTTAAGAATTATAAATTGAGTCCTAGAAAAGATAACACAGAATGTGTCTCAGCTATGAGAGACTTCTAACACAGGAAGAAGAATATGCTTATTTAATCAAGATTAAGAGAATTTCTGTAGGTTATGTTTGGAATGCTACAACTGTCTTTACTTCTTTGTTCCCTAAAGCAGTAGTAGATGGAAGGCTATGTTCCCTTTAAAATGCTGGTGAATATTTTTGCCATGGAAGATGACAATTTCAAAAGAGAAGACAAGATCATTGTGATGGCTAACATTGTAATTTAAGCTTAAATGACTGTGCTTAAAGTATTTATAAAACAGAAATTTCCTCTATCCCATAATCCTCACTTGTCAAGATTCTAAGGATTATGTCTTCAAGTCAGGATCCAGAGACAATGGCCCGGATGGGATGGAGTGGGGAGGTGTCATCGAGAGTAACTGGAATGAGATTGTGGATAGCTTCGATGATATGAATCTCTCAGAACCCTTCCTCCGTTGTATTTATGCCTATGGTTTTGAGAAGCCCTCCTCAATCCAGCAGTGAGCTATTCTTCCTTGTATCAAGGGTTATGATGTGATAGCTCAAGTCCAGTCTGGGACTGGGAAAACAGCTACATTTGCCTTATCAGTTCTGCAGCAGATTGAATTAGATCTAAAGGCCACTCAGGCTTTGGTTCTGGTATCCACTCATGAATTGACTCAGCATATATAAAAGGTGGTTAAGGCATTAGGAGACTATATGGGTGTCTCTTGTCATGCCTGTATTGGGGGTACCAATGGGCGTGCTGAGGTGCAGAAGCTGCAAATGGAAGCTCCCCATATCATTGTGGGCACCCCTGGCTGAGTGTTTGATATGCTTAACTGAAGATACCTGTCTCCCAAATACATCAAGATGTTCGTACTGGATGAAGCAGATGAAATGTTAAGCCGTGGGTTCAAGGATCAGATCTATGATATATCCCAAAAGCTCAACAGTAACACATAGGTAGTTTTTGTTTTCTGCTCCAGTGCCTTCTGATGTCCTTGAGGCGATCAAGAAATTCATGAGATACCCTATTCAGATTCTTGTCAAGAAGGAAAAGTTGACCCTGGAAGGTATCCACCAATTCTACATTAATGTGGAACGAGAGTAGTGGAAGCTTGACACAGTGTGTGACTTGTATCACCCAGGCAGTAGTCTTTATCAGTACCAAAAGGAAGGTGGACTGGCTCACTGAGAAGATGCATGCCGGGTATCTCACTGTTTCTGCTACGCATGGAGATATGGACCAAACATAACGAGATGAGATCATGAGGGAGTTCTGGTCTGGCTCTAGCAGAGTATTAATTACCACTGATCTGTTGGCCAGAGGCATTGATGCACAGCACGTCTCCTTAGTCATTGGTTATGACCTTCCCAGCAAGAGGGAAAACTACATTCACAGAATTAGTCGAGGTGGTCAATTTGGCCGTAAGGGTGTGGCCATTAACATGGTGACAGAAGACAAGAAGACTCTTCGAGACACTAAGACATTCTACAACACCTCCATTGAAGAGATGCCCCTCAATATTGCTGATCTCATTTGAGAGGCTGTCCTACTACCTGGCTCTAGCCCAGGGTTTAGTCCTGGGATGGGGCCGAGGAATAGCTGGAGTGGGGAGGGGAGCCAAGTGATAGACACCTTGTTTTGGTTTGGTTGTTTTGGTTTGGTTTCTCTCTCTCTCTCTCTCTCTCTCTCTCTCTCTCTCTCTCTCTCTCTCTCTCTCTCTCTCTCTCTCTCTCTCCTCTCTCTCTCTCTCTGAATAAATGTCACTTTTTGAGGCAAAAAGAAGGAACTGTGAACATTTTTCTTTTTCTTTGGGGTAGGCTCTGCCCCAGGAGCTGTCTCCTTCCCCCCAAACACTAAAGCATTTCCCTAACCTAGTCACCTCATTCCTAAAGGCTTTCCTACCCCAGCCAAATCTCCAAAAGTGTGTCAAGGGGCTAAAAACCATGGCTGGCCTCATTTGCTGAACCAAATCTACAGGGAGAACCACTGAATGAGGTTGTCCAGGGAATTGTCCTCAGGTGAGGGGAGCAGGGGAGAGAAAATGGTAGCCATTTTTACATTGTTTTGTGTTGCGGCCCGCCCGCGGTCCACAACACGAACGGTTCAACTGAGAATGGCAGTTCCCTGCAAAGAGAGGTAACTAGATAGGGCGGAAGAAAAGAATGAAGCCAGGACAACAAGTTCTGATCGAGGCTCAATTTAATATTTCCAAACACTCAGTTTATAAAGGAAGGGGGAGGGAACCCAATTTCCCGCCAAGTAACTCAGGGTCCAGTAGCAGGACGAACACGTGTGTGCCTCCAGGCAGCAGAGTCAGGTTCCAGCAGTGGGCGTGGCAGGATGAATGAGCCGGTAGCTCCACCCTAGAGCAGGCAGGTTCCAGGCTGGGGGAAGGGAGACCACATTTCCCCCCATTAGATAACAAAAATAAAAATAAAAAAGGGGTGGCCTGTGGCAGAAAAATTATCTATGTTCAATAGTTCTGCCTAAGTTCCTAGGGCTAAAGAAAAAACCTATTTCCGTGGGATTTCTTAACTATTCTAATGGTAAACTGTATCTGGCTAAGGCTGTAGGCTCTGACTTTATAATGCTAATTAGTGCTGAATAGGTAGCTACCTGTTTGCCTTTTAAGTAGGGCGTTGGAACCCTGGCTGAGTTTAGCTAAACAATTTTAGAATAACACTGAACTGATAATTATCCACAATTTTGGGTGACAGGCAGGGGAAACAGTGAGAAGCGATTAAGACTGGCTGGCTCCTAGTACAAGGCCAATTGGCTTTTTTATTTTTTGGGTGGGAGGCAGTGAAGGGCCTGCTCTTACGACAGCAAGGTCTCCAATCTCTCTCCCCCCTGTTAATTAAGTTTAAATAGGCAATGCTTAACAGAGGTGATCAAAAGATTTTCTCATCCGTAGATGAGTGGGCCTTTAACCTTGACTTGGGTGGACATTAACCTGATTCCTCCCGTGAGTATCGTAACAACTCACATCTGTGGCTCTTGGTATCTTTTGGGGAGGGGAGGCAGAGCCGTAAGTATTTTTAGTGTTTAGCTGGAGTCGGATACCAACCTCTTTCAAATCAGGTGTGTCGCACAGGGAACTCAGAAACGGTCAAACTGGACCTTCCCTCCGCAGTGATCTCCTGCGCCAAGCGGTACCCATACCGTATTCATATGATTATGAATCAGTATCGCAATTCTGAGTTATTGCGAGGCCTCTATGTGAGACTTGTCAACCTCAGATTTAGCAAGGCCTAGACAAGAATTATGTCAGTATTAACACCATTAATTTTGGTTAAAATAGGAGCTAAAAGTCTTTTCTCTTCATCTCTGTTATTCCCAGTAGCCTGAGGAACTAAGGACACCTTGCAGTAACAGCAAGGGTGAAAAGCCAGAGGCCAGTTAAGGGACTAAGCCTATATCTATCAAAATAAGAACTAATCTTTGTAAATATATATGAAATTTCTACTTCCCTAGCTCTCCTGGTAAATCTAAATCTTATCTTAGACTGAAAGGCCACATGCTGGGATGTCCTTGGAAGGGAGATTAGCAGAACCACCTGTTTGCTCTTAGGGGCTGGGCGGAGAACCGGAGAATGTAGATTGACCTGCTTGAGAGAAGGAAGAATACTAAACAATTAGAGTGTAGTAATGTAAATTTTCTGTTTGGAGAAGTCAAGGTACTTTATTTAGATGCAAATTGTAAAGCTAAAGTTTATCTCCGGCCTTTTGTAGGGGAATTGGCTCAGAGGAAACAGTGTTTTTTGAGAGCTTCCACTCCCAGCTCAAGAGGAATTTTAGTCCTCAAGGTGATACTTACGAGGAGAGACAGAATCTGTGTTTACCTGACGAATTAATCTCTCTGGTAGCCACCGTGCTTCATCTTCATCTCGTGAAAAAACACAAACCGACCCTCTTCCCCAAATTAGGACTGGATCTGGACCCTTCCATTTATTAGTCAGAGGATCCTTCCATTTTACCAATGCATAAGAATTAGAAGTAACTGGGTGCCAGTGGCGTTCCGCTGCAGACTGACCTTTAATGTCAGTTTGCAAAAAGTTTAGGACAAATAAGGTAAAGGCTCAACTGAGAATGGCAGTTCCCTGCAAAGAGAGGTAACTAGATAGGGCGGAAGAAAAGAATGAAGCCAGGACAACAAGTTCTGATCGAGGCTCAATTTAATATTTCCAAACACTCAGTTTATAAAGGAAGGGGGAGGGAACCCAATTTCCCGCCAAGTAACTCAGGGTCCAGTAGCAGGACGAACACGTGTGTGCCTCCAGGCAGCAGAGTCAGGTTCCAACAGTGGGCGTGGCAGGACGAATGAGCCGGTAGCTCCACCCTAGAGCAGGCAGGTTCCAGGCTGGGGGAAGGGAGACCACAGTTTTGTATAGTACTTATTGATTCAGGAAACAAACACAAAATTCTGAATAAAATTACTTGGAAACTGAAAAAAATCCCCACTTGTTCCAAAACAGTGGAATACTGGGGGTATTGTTCATGTAAGATAACAAGTGTTTTGTTTTGTTTTTTTTCCTTTTCTGTAAACAAGGTCAATTGTCACAGTTTAGTATTATGTGTGTTTGATTATATGTGGACTGGAAACATGTAGCCTTATGAATTTTGCCTTTATAAGCCCTGACTAATATAATTCAGGACAAATCTCTGGGAACACAGAGTCTCAAGTACAGACCCAGCAGGTATCCATGGTCCTGGCCAGTATTTAACAAAACCTCTTTGTTGCCCTGCTAATTAAGGTTGTAGTCTACCTTTGTCCAGATAGTCTTTTGACCTTTTTGCAATATGAAGGGCTTCCTTGACTGTTAAGTATTCTCCTTCTATCACCTTGTCTAGGGAGTTTAAAACTCGACACACTACCTACAAAGTGTCATGTAGCCTTGGTTAAGATTAAAGGTTCAACTTCCTTTCTTCTTATAACAACCCATTCAACTAGCACCTGAGATTCCTGGAATGACTCTCTATGCTAATGAGACATTTTGGTACAATAAACCTTAAGCCAATGACCTTTACCCATGTGGATATTCTGACCCCCTATCCCCAAAATTACAAAAGCCTTGAATCACACTGAGTAAAGTTGATCTGCCTTCCCATAGTTGTTCCATGTGTCATTTGCATATGTACTCAGAAGGCTTCCAAATCCTTAATCTGTCTGTCCCTTTGTCCTCATGGACTGATATCAGTCAATAATCCCTGAAAGTTGGGAGGGTGACACCTTTCATTTATCAAAATGTATTCAAGATCAGACTGGTGTATCTGAACCTCAGACCCATAACAATCATCACATTTGGGTCTTCTATATAAACCTTTATACTAATGCTAGCTAACTTCACAATGATCTATAAACCCATAGGCTCTGTGTATGCAGACTTCCCTAAGTCTTCAGAATCTACTCTAGAATATTAGCAGTTATGAATATCATCATAGGTGCTGCTGTCTTATACCAGACTACCTCCCTTTGGGTGCTTTCTCTTCCAGGTATAGCTACAAGAATTAAGACACCATTCACTATGACTCTACAGCTTTCCATTCCTTTTCTCAGTTATCACAAAGCTTCCTCATCTCCCTACACAGTTACAGGCAATCCAACTGTGGGTAATTCAGCACAGGTTACTTATTAACTAAACGTGTTTCTTTATGCCAAGGGACTCTCCCTATCCCTCAGAAACCATCAATAATAGACAACTCACTTTGTTTATTGGAATCAAAGAATTTCTCATTTCAGAATCTCATGGTATGGTACTGCCAGATTAGCTGTGGCATTAATAACTCACTTAATACAGCTGATACTTGAAATCTACTTCTAAGCTCCTCTTTCTCAAATCTCTGTTCTATATCCCTATAATCTAAAAAAGTGATGCTTAACCCCAATACTTGAGAGGTAAGCTGGCATGTGTCTCCTTGTAGGAGGCTTCTCTACTTTTGCTGCTGAGATCCACGAACGTTATCTGCTGCTCTTTGGATCTTTATTCCTGTTTTATCCTGCTCCTGCTGAGTTCCTGCCCTCCACAGAGCTTCTACCTGCTCAACATTCTACCAGAATCCTATCTTCACAGGATTCTATCTTCACCCCTCCACCACAACCCAGGATTCTTCCCTTCCTTCCCAACTGCTAAGTCTCTAGGTTTTCTAGGAATTCTGTATGCCACTGACTTAAAACAAAACCTTAGCATTAAGTCACTTGTTCCCTGGCTTTGATGTGCCCAACTGCACACCCCAAAACACCATCAAGGAACCCACTTATGATCTCATATGCAATTAAATATACAAACAGAACAGTCTGCCCAACCCTCCCTCTTTCAGCAGATTTTAACTGCCTAAAGCCCTTCATCATGGGGCAGAGGGCTCATGAAATTTTTCCCATCCATGTTTGCATGTCTACTGGTGTTGTGGTTCTGAAGGTTTTATTAAGCATTCATATTGCTGAGGCTTCACATGTATCATTAATTTGTCTTATCTAGAAGATTCAATCCTGCAGCTGACTTTCTGGTCTTGCGCAATCTTCCCACCTACTCTTTCATAATGTTCCTGAGCCTTAAGTATGTAAAGATATTTAAATTGGGGGCTCCACAGGCAGGTATTCTCCAGTATGTTGATTACATGTGACTTTCTACACTGGTCTTCATCTGTTGCAAAAGAAGTATTTTTAGTGAGGGTTCAGAGCAATATTTATAAGAATGTGTATTTAGAAAGTAGTTAGGAGTTAGTTATACAGTTTTAGGAAAGTAGTAATAATAGGTCGAACTCTGAGTTCTAGGACCTCACTGTTTTAAGTTTGATTTTCCTCCTGAGTAAAACTTGAAGTGCCACTCTTAGAATCTCTTGGTATAGCATCTTTACCATATACAGTATTGCAGAATATGCTCTGGCCCCTGGATCTTATAAGCTAAATCCCCTTACCCATGCTGAGTCTTAAGTGTGGGGCCTGTTTTATAGATGTATCAATTGGGACTGGTCACCTCACTGTCAGCTGTTATATGAACTGTGAAAACACATGGGTTATTATAATTATCTTTGTCTACTACAAAAAAAATCTTATATGACTGAGATTTGAGAGCTTCACTTCTGTGATTATAAGGATAAGTATCAAGAATGTAGTTTTAGATTGTACTGGTTTGGGAAAGCGGTAATATTACGTTTCCCTGTCGGTTCCATAGCCTCACCAATCACTGGAAATTTTGGCTAAATTTATGGTAACAGGCATAAGTCCTCTCTTACTGAGTAGGGCTAAAGTCTACTTAGACATCTGTGGGTTAGTGGCAAAATATAACAGAATGCCACTATCGCATTCTTATGAGTATCTAACTCTTTTTAGTTCTTTGACAATTTTGTACAATGATTAGTTTTTCCACAACCACCACCTCCCAACTCTTCTATCATTCTACCTTATGTACTTAAAAGTAGTTCAATTAAGCAAATTGAGACATCAAGTTTAATCTGTTCTATTCATGGATGTGGGGATTTCACTGTATCACTGTCAACCTACAGGTGGCAGTCCAAAGACACCCACCATCTATAAAAAGGCTTCAATCTGCACAATCAAAGACAAAGCCAAGAGGATTCTTTCCAGTTTGTCCATGCACCTGTGGGTGAGTAGGTGGAGAAGCACCCTCATAGAGGGCAAAGGGAAGGGGAGGAGAGGGGGAATAGGATAGGGAATTTGTGGAGGGGTAACAGGGAAGGGAGGTATTATTTGAAATGTAAATGAATAAAATGATTAATAAGAACAAAGCCAACAACCAGAAAGCTATGTTATAAATGTAAAAAATAAATTAATAATCCCAAATTGATTTCCCATACTTATATTCAGAACACAGGTGTATATCCTTTTTTTGGAACCTGGAAGCTATACTAGTATGCACTTAAATATAGAAAAAGATGGTTGAAGAATGGAGGATGGGCTAAGCAGTATGAAAGAAATTGAGAATCTATTTTTCCCAGTCTTTTAATGACACATATGTCATATGAACAATGTCTGTTGAAATATTAACTAGATGGTGTGCATTAGAATACACTGAATGTAGTTACAAAAGCTAGGATATCTTTTAATACGAAGAACTAAGGATATATCTCAACATAAAGTGCAGTTTTCATTATGCATGTGTTCTGGGTCCAATCTCTAGTATCACAGAAAGACACATTGAAGATGAAGGAGACAAGGAAACAAAAGGATGTTGAGTAAATTCTCGCACTTTTTCTGTAAGGCCCTATGTAAAACATATGCATGTGTGTAGCTTGCATTGTGATACTAACACGAGTTCTTGGGAACAAAGCAAGAATGGAAAGATTATGGGTTAAAGTGAGCTATTTGTGTGTCGAGTTGACAAGTGTGGAGCCTTCTAGTTGTTTTCAGTTATCAACCTGACAGAGCCCAGAATTATAAGAGGGGACCTCAGTTAAGAAACTATATCAATCAGACTGGCATGTGGGCATGTCAGTGGGGCATTTTTCTTGATTACTAATTGATGTGTGAGGTCCCAGTGGGAGTAGTACTTATCCCTCAGCAGGTGGTCCTGAGTTCATTATAAAGTTGAGTATGAGCAAGAAAAACCAAGCCAGTTAACAGCACTCCACAATGGTTTCTGCTTCAGTTCTTGTTTAAGCTCCTGCCCTGGCCTCCTTTAGTGATGCATTATAACTTGAATGTACAAGCTGGTATAAACCCTTTCCTAAACAGTAGCCTTTGCTCATAATGGTCATCATCATGAAAGAGAAGCAAACTCTAAAAATATATAAGAAAAAAGAAGAAACTCATCTCATGATTTCAATCACTCTTTCAATTGCTATTCGAAATCCTGGGAAAAGGCTACGTTTGTCCACACTAGACTACACACATCTCATACCTGAACTATATGGGATGGGAGAATGCTGCAAAGAGTTTCATATGGTCTCCGTAAAATTCGAGAAAGTCTTATGGAGTAAGTCTGACTTTTTTTGTGAAGAGACAGGACTATATTACTTATCTCCATATTAGAGAAAACTACAGGGTTATAGAAGCCAAACCCCTTGTAAATACAGACATAAATCTAAAGCCTTAAATCTAAAACCTGGACTCAGATTCAAAACCATCTATCACAGGTCATGTTTTCAACTACACATTACTATACATTGCTGTGATGCTCTCCATAGAAGTCTAGCAAATTATATGATAGTTTACTTTGACCAGTGAGATTTTATTTCTTAAACAAAATTTAATTAGTGAGAAAAAAACATATAGTTAAGTTGTTTTCATAACAATCCATGAGAGGTGTGTATAGAAAGTAGGAAAATATTTTATTTATTTTATTTTATTTTATTTTTATGGTTTAAGAACTTTATTGTAGAAAGGCAGGGGGAAAGAGTAAAGGTAGAGAAAGGCTAGCCATGGTCATGTGGAGAGAGGGGGGAAGGGAAAGAGAGAAGGAGGGCTAGAGAGTAAGAAAAGTGAGAACTTAAAGAGTGAAAATATTTTATTAAACTAAGAAAAAATGGAGGTCTTTTCAAGAATAGCATTATAACTTCATGGCACAGTACCTGCAATGCCAAGTACTGCAAGGTTATAAAAATTTTTGTGAAAAAAATAAAATTTCAAATAACATTTATTTAGCAATATCAACTCATTTGAATCAAGAATCATATTAATAAAATAATGCAGCATCATATATATCTTTATGAAAGTGATTTAATCTCCTCCTTCCCTCTAAAAAAAAATTACTTTTCCTTTTTTCTTTTGTTCCCTCTTGCCCAAGTACTTTTAAAATTAGCAATAAGTGATTGCTTAAGGCAATTCTCAAAGCTTTTTATGAATGCAAATGGTGACTATCTTATACCAAAGTGTCATGTCAGTCCCTCTAGGAAGTATGGTATCTGCTGCTGCCAGGTTGCTGCTTCACCTCCAGGTGATGAATAATCTGTTATCAACCCACATTCCTCAGGTTCCCTTCCTTTGTCTCACCGTCCACTATTTGTTAAAATCATGGGTAGCCATCACTCTGTGAAAGTCCCTTCTTTTTGTGAGGCAGTCTTCCATCCCCCTGCTATCTATAAGCTGCCTGAGAACTCTCACTCACTACTCTTGCATGGGCAGGGGGGGAAACCCATTAGTTTCTTCTTCCACTTTCTTTCTTTTTGTTCTGGAGGCATCTTAATCTTCTTTTTGTCCAATTTTTAAATTTATTTATTTATTTATTTATTTACATCTCCAACACCGTCCCCACTCCCAGTCTCAACCTCCCAGAGTCCCACTCCCTATTCCTACTCCCTTTCTTCTCTGAGGGGGAGTCCCCCCACTACCCTCCCCCCCCACTTTAGCTCATCAAGTCTCACAGGGTTAGGTGCATCCTCTCCCACTGCAACCAGACAAGGCAGCCCTATGTGCTGAGTCCTCTGTCCAATATTTGACTATGGATATCTACTTCTGTTCCAGTCTGCTGCTGGGTAGCACCTCTCAGAGGATAGTTATGCTAGGGTCCTGTCTTCAAGCATAACAGAGTATCATTAATAGTGTCAGGGATTGGTGCTTGCCCATGGGTTGGGTCTCAAGTTGTGCTGGTTATTGGTTGGCCATCCCTTCAGTCTCTGTTCCATCTTTGTCCCTGCATTACTTTTAGACAGGAAAAATTTTGGGTCAAAAGTTTTGTGGTTGATGGGTTAATGTCCTTATCACTCCACTTAAGGGGGTCCTGCCTGGCTAGAGGGTAGCCTATTCTGGTTTCATGTCCTCACTGATGGGCATCTCAGCTACTGTACACCTGCATTGATCCTAGGAGCCTCCCCTATCCCAGGTCTCTGGGAATTCCTAGAGATTACCCCAACCACTCACCCATAGCAGCTTCAGATTTTTTTTCATTAGTTCATTCTCCTGCCCCTCTGACTCTCTCTCCTGTCTCTCTCCACATATGATCTTGCCCCTCCCATTCTCCTCCCCATCCCCTATCCCACCCAGTTCCCTTCCTTTGTCAGTCTCCAATGACTATTTTATTCCCCCTTCTAAGTGAGATTCAAGCAATTTGCCCAATAAAGGGACTTCTTTTTGTCATTTTGTATATTGTGTGTGAGCACACACACACACACACACATATATATATATATATATATATATATATATATATAGAGAGAGAGAGAGAGAGAGAGAGAGAGAGAGACAGAGACAGAGACAGAGAGACAGAGAGACAGAGAGACAGAGACAGAGAGACAGAGACAGAGACAGAGAGAGAAACACACACCGTTCTATAAAGTTGTCGACTTTGCTTATAACTCCAAGGCTTCTTTATGAAATGTCCTATCATATTGATAGTTAAAAAAATGTCAGAGCTCCTCATCAATATCTGTAATGTTTTTGTTGTCATGTCTTTTCAAGTGAAAAATGTTTATACTTATATATTTCTACAAAATTTCCATGTTTCTGAGGAAGCAAATTTAATAAAGAACACAACTGACAGGAAATGCATTTTTCTCTCCAATTCATCACCATTACTATTTCAAAAATGTACATTATTATCTTAATTCTAAATTTTAAAATTCTGACCTGGGTTTGTAATAATGAGATTTAAAAATGATTTTACTCTACAACCTTATAGCTTATCATAAATATTTTTATATGGCAGAAGCTTTGTTATTTACAATCTATTATCTTAGAAACAGCAGAAAATTCATTCATGATATTTATCTTAGCTACATAGTTGTCTTAGTTAGGGTTTTATTGCTGTGATGAATACTATGACCAAGGAACCTCTTATAAAGGTAATCATTTAATTGAGGCTGGCTTACAGTTTTAGAGGTTTAGTCCATTATTATCATGACAGGAAGCATGGCCACACACAGGCAGACATGGTGCTGGAAGAGTAGCTCAGAGTTCTACATCATGATCCAAAGACAGCTAGGAGGAGACTGCCTTCCACAAGCAGCTAGGAGGATCACACTGGCCAAACTGGAGCATATAGGTGAAACCTCAAAAACCCACCTCCACAGTGGTGCACTTTCTATAATAAGGCTATACTTCTTCCAATAAGGCCACATCTTCCAATATTGCCAATTCCCATGGCACAAGCACAATCAAATCCAAATCACCAGAATAGTTCTTCTTATTATATTGAGCAAATATAAACCACCAAATCAATATTTTCTCTTCCATCATCATCTACTATTATGTACCATTTAATTCATATTTATTTTAACCTATCAATTAGTGAGCCATGCAGAAAGTCTGTGTCTCAGTTGCCAAAACAGAATAAATTTCTCTCTGTCAACATTAAGCTTTATTATTATACAGTACAGGTATAGATACATGGTACATATTCTTCATATTCTCTCTGGAGCTTCTGGTATCAATTGATACCTAGGAATTTGAAGAATAGGAGAGTCTATCACAATTCCTCAGAAATTGCTCTTTTAGTTCACTCCTTTCATTCGGGAGCCTGTTGCAAAGGTTTATGGCTATATTCCAGCACTCAGAGACTAAGACAAGATGTTTGTCACAATTTTAAGGCCAGCCTGGGCTACACAGTGAGCTCCTGGCCTTCTTTTTCTTTTTATTTTTTTTTATTTATTTATTTTTTATTACGTATTTTCCTCAATTACATTTCCAATGCTATCCCAAAAGTCCCCCATACCCACTCCCACTTCCCTACCCACCCATTCCTATTCTTTTGGCCCTGGCATTCCCCTGTATTGGGGCATATAAAGTTTGCAAGTCCAATGGGCCTCTCTTTCCAGTGATGGCCGACTAGGCCATCTTTTGATACATATGCAACTAGAGACAAGAGCTCCGGGGTACTGGTTAGTTCATATTGTTGTTCCAACTATAGGGTTGCAGATCCCTTTAGCTCCTTGGGTACTTTCTCTAGTTTCTCCATTGGGAGCCCTGTGATCCATCCAATAGCTGACAGTGAGCATCCACTTCTGTGTCTGTTTGGCCCCGGCATAGTTTCACAAGAGAGAGCTATATCTGGGTCCTTTCAGCAAAATCTTGCTAGTGTATGCAATGGTGTCAGCGTTTGGAAGCTGATTATGGGGTGGATCCCTGGATATGGCAGTCTCTAGATGGTCCATCCTTTCATCACAGCTCCAAACTCTGTCTCTGTAACTCCTTCCATGGGTGTTTTGTTCCAAATTCTAAGAAGGGGCACAGTGCCAAGTAGACCAATGGAATAGAATTGAAGCTCCTGGCCTTCTTATACATTAAGATCCTGTCTCAAAAAAAAAAAAAAAAAAAAGCAAAGGGAAAAAAAGATTAAAACTTAGTGAGGAATAAGTGAGTGAGATATACTGGTGGACTTTCCTATGAGATTTGTTTAGACACTAATATACTTTACTTTTCTTTCATTCTTAAATTTTTTTAGTCCATATATAATAAATGGTCTGTGGGTTCATTCTCTTTAGAATGAAATGAACTTGACTAAAATTATATGTGCAGTTACCCAAGATTCTCATATATCTATCTTTTAAGTTATATATATATATATATATATATATATATATATATATATATATATATATAAAGAAATTGAAGATATAAAGAAAATTGAAGATAACACCAAGGTCTGTGTCCTTTTGAACATCAAGTTACTAGAAGACGAGGGCTGATGAGGATGACCTAGAGAGAAGTCATCTATGAGGACAGGTAAACAGGGCTCTTTACTAGGACCTCTCTGAAGGAGGCAACTCCTTCAGAAAGGAAGGTAGGTTCTAGGGAGAGGTAAGTTCCCATGAGTGTATGGGTTTCTCTGGTACATCTTATATCAAAGATCCTTGATCAGAACATCAAATAACTATACAGAGACAAAGACAAAAGGAGATAAAGAGGACGCTGATTACGATGATTAGATTTTCTGGCTCCATATCCACAGAGGAGTGAAGAAATCTAAGCATTTTTTGGACTTAAAATATGAGTAAAATAAAAATTCACATTTCACAAACAAGTGTGTGTGGGTCTCATGATGTTCTGCTTTGAAAATTGCTACTACTATTACTATATTTATTTTTACCTTTTTGAAACAAAATATCATTGTGCAGTCCAAGCTGGCCACAAACTCATAATCCTTCTGCCTTAGACTTCCAACTATGGAAAGTTTAGATAACAGCTCTATGTTTAAGATATTTTACTTTATGCTCTATATTAATTCTTTGTAATTGGATCAGAAACATACACAAAAACAATTCAGTCTTTTTTACAAGTCTAAGCCATTAGAGTTGTTAAGTTGATTTATTCACCCCCACAAAGCCCTAAGGACCCATTCTAACTCACTTTACAAATACAGAAAATCACACAATCCTTACAGGTGAAGTGTTTTTATTTTATGCAATGACCAAAACCCTGTCTGTGCATAAATAAAGGGCACTTGGTAATCAGTACCATCATCTGCCTTTCCCCAGGGTCTGCTTTCACACTTCTTAAAATTAATGCTCAATTCAACCACTACACATTAGAGAAGTTACTATGCCACTTCTTTAAATATGCCTTCCTATCACTTTTTAGATAATTTACTGTACATATTTTATTTACAGTTTTTTATACTTTCTTAGTATGAATTGGGATCACATTTCTATTTGAGCCATTTGTAACCAAAGCAAAATAACCTAAATAATATAAAATGTTGAAGTACAGTATAAAGATACAAAAGCAGTTATACTACTAGATAGGAATGTAATTATAGTGTCATATGTTTATAGTCCACAATTCTGTTTAGGGATCATACAGACATAGATTACTGATTTGAATGAAAGACATAAGTTTGTAGCAAAGCTTTGCAGTTACAAAAATTATCAAAGAATTACACATTTTATGTTTATTCCACCTTTCTCTCATATTCCTAGATCCTTCACCAATGTTATCTGAGGGGAAAAAAAAAACAAAAACAAAAGCAAGACAAGTGAAGTCAGAATCATTAGTGTTATTAAGGAGTAAAGCAAATAAATTAAAATTTAGCAGTCATAAGCCAGAGGATAGCAAGGTCAATGCTATGAAAGGAAAAAGACAGTTGCCGGAAAGCTGCACTCTGAATCTCAGCCCAGTGAAATTCACTTCTTTGTGGAGTGGTACAGAAATGGATCTTTTCCTGCTAAGGTAATATGAATGTAAGTTCTTTTTCAATGACTGTTAAAAGGCAAATGTGTGTGTCATGGTAATTATAGCTGGCTGTTACAGAGTGGGACTGGAACACATGTGTGGATTCTAGAGTGACATATACTGTACTTCTTTGATGGGTATAGTAGACACACTAGCAAAAAATGGGGGGGTGAGAAAGAAGGAACACAGAAGTAGAAGACAAAGGCAAATGGGACTTCTCTTATATCCTTGCAACATTTAGATGGAATCGACTTCAATATTGTCCACTCTACTTTGACAAGGCTTTGGTTCAGAGCCCAATCTCAATAGCATGACACAGTTTTCTGAGAGAATACTCAGAAGGTGTCTTCTTAAACAACAAACCAATTTTTAGTGGTGGATCCACTCTTCATAGTTGTGTCTGTGTGGGACTGATAACTAATCACTACCTTCAGAGGAAATCCTAGTCTTTCCTTTTATACCCTGTCTATGGATGTTATTGCATCGCTGTTATCACATTCAGTAGTCTATATAACTATTTTATCACCCTTATCTCCCATATTAACAACAGCCCCATATACATCATCATGTACTCATCAAAAGATTCTCCTATAAGGCACAGCAGTATCTCCAGCAAAAAGTAATCAAGGTCATTTCAGCATTGCTGTTTGTTCAATGTATTTAGCAATCATTCTCCTAATTTTTTTTTCATCTTTCCACATAGGCTCAATAGGCTCAATACAGTCCTAAAAAGAATGAGTAGTCACAGAAAGGCATTAAATTATTCAACAACTGGATATAGTGGTAGAGAGCCAAAAAAAAAAAAAAAAAGTCTTCAATAGTATCAATAGTAGAGTAGAGAGCAATGGAAGGTTTGCTTGTCAAGTCTTGTTTTTATCGTTTTTTAAAAGGAGTGCTTCCTTGTTCCATAGAGGATATTTAACAAAGGGCTCTTGGTTAACAACATCATGATTAAATCCTGTTATTGCCTCTTCAGCAGGTGGATGATTAGTGGTAGAAGTGGTTTCCAGTTCCACAGTCACCATCTTAGATCCATCTCATGCCTTCCTATCTTAAACAGAATAAACAGGTTGTTAAAATATTTCCAAAAGGAATAGATAGATCATTTAGGCCCTTAGCCCAAGTAATATTCTTATAATAATCTCTAGATATTTCTCTTCTGAGACATTCTAAAAATTAAGCTTCCCCTAAAATACTTCAGTTTGTTCTAAACTTCAGAACTCATCAGTATCAACTTTTATGATTACCTCTCTTGATTTCAACACAGACTTTCCCTATCTGCCCCAATCCCCCTCTTCTGGACTGAAGGAACCACAGAGAACTTTATAAGTCTTCTGTATCTCTACTCACATCATTTTGTTACTCTCTCCTTTTTGGTTCTCCTTCATTTCTTCCAATTTGGCCCAATATTCTAGTTTGTAGCTTTCTTTCCACTCCTTAAAATTCACTTTCTATGAACTGAGCAATGGTTCCCTATGCAAAGCTGACACAAGCTACTCTTCCTGAGATGAGCTTAGTATTTTCAAGTGTTTCTAAATTATGTAAAGCTTGGGAATTTTTCCACTATCTTACTCAACTCATTATTTACACCTCTCTTTTTTTCCTTTGTTCCTCTTATCTATCATATACTCTACCAGCTGCAACTGACCCTGGAGCCATTGATTAGTCCACATTAATCCATGTAGCAGGATAACCCACTCAGAGTTAAAATGTCTTAGCCCTCCCTAGAAACCAGGGAGGTTGGCCTTATCACATAATTTTAGAGATGAAGAAATTAAAGCACTAGGTCAAATAACTTTGCTAAGCTCATGAAGTTAGAACATCCTGGCAGAGCCAGGATTCAAAGCCATTAGTCTATATATTCCTAAGTATATGATCTTTCATACAGCTGTGCTAAGACCTCTCTATAGAATAATAATATCATCTGTTACTAATCATCATGAAAATTTTGTTTAAAAATTCATTAAATTGAAACGTACCTGATTACCACAGATTGAATAAATAGCTGAGGGAAAACTATAATGGTTGGCAGGTCTCCTTTTTAGATATTAAACATGCTGGGAAGCACCATGTTTTTTTCTATGAAGATAAATAACATAAATACAACATGTCCTCCAGAAACTAAATATATTTACAGAGACAGGGAATAAATCAGGTTTTGGCACCAATGAAAGGACACATTTGGGGCTTTTCAAGTAAAAGATATTCAATTCCTATGATAAGCATTGCTCACTGTTAAAGGACACATGGAGACACCTGTTCAGTAATGGCAAGGGAAGAAGTAAATAAGAGAAGAGGAACGTCAACACAAGACAGCCACTGAATAAGGGCAGGGCACACAGGAGAAGTGGTGCAGACTACCCCACGGGTACAGAAGAGCCTTGGTTTATATAAACCTGCATATGAGAAGCAATTCTCTATGATAAAACGATGAATCATATATGGAAAAGGAAGCATTCTAAAGGAAACACACTGCTAAAACTTTAAGGCACCAAAGGAAGAAACTGAAAAGGACACTAGAAAAGTAAACGCTTATTATGAAGCAATAAAGACTGTGTTACTCAAAGTCATTTACATATTCAACACAACCACTATAAAATTTTCAATTACAAGACTGAGAAGTGTCTCAGTGGTTAAGAGCACTTACTGCTCTAGCAAAGGGCCCAAGCACAGTTCTCAGCATTTACATGGCTGCTCCCTATCATCTGTAACTACAGTTCCAAAGTATCTGATGCCTCTTTTGACCTCTTCAGGCTCATGCATACACATGGTGCACACACATGTACTTAGGTATATATGCATAAAATAAATGTTTTCAATTTAAATTACTCTTTTCATAAAACTAGAAATATATCTCCAAAAGTTCATACTGAAGAATAAAAGACCCACAATAGACAAAATTCTTATCAGGAAGAGCAATGCTGGGAATATTACATTTTAAATCTTACTACAGAGGTATAGTTACAAACTACAAAGCAAAGTGTTTTCACAAAATTTGAAGTATAGAACAATGGAGCATAATAAAAGACACCAAAACAAGCCCACCCAACTACATACACTCACCTAATTTTTTACAAAAATGTTAAACACTTTTTAAAAAGAGAGCCTATTCACCCAAAGATGGTGACAGAACTGAATGTCCATATGTAGAAGAATAAAATTGGATTTCTATGACTCATCCTGTATAAACACACACACACACACACACACACCAGTTCAAAACTAGATGAAAGACTTTAATGTAAGACCTAAAGTTTTAAATGTGCAAGAAGAAAACTTCGATACAATATTATAAGATATAGCATATCAAAGAGTTCATGAAAGGGGCTCCAATTATACAGAAAATAATACCAAGAATTAACAACTGGGATGACATGAAAGTAAAATGCTTCTTTGTCAGTAATAATTAATAATAATAATAATAATAATAATAATAATAATGATACAGGATATCAAATGAGAGCAATATTTGCATGTGACAGAGTACTGATAATCTAAAATGCATAGTGTATCATTTGGGGTTCTTTTGAGCAGTGCCTCTCAATTTGCTCAATGCTGAGACACTTGAATACAGTTGCTCATGTAGTAGTGAGCCCAAGCCATAAAATTATTTCGTTGCTCTTTATAAATATAATTTTGCTATTGCTGTGAATTGTAATGTAAATATCTGATATGCAGGATATCTGATATGTGACCCCTAAAGGATTTGAAACCCACAGATGGAAATCAGATGCTCTAGAGCAATAGAACTATTAGAATTATTATGCATTTTAAAGGTATTTAAAATATATAATAAGATATTGGCTTGCATTTCATTGTTAAGATTGTCCACAAATGGCTGGCTTTACACTGGATATGCTCTAGACCTGGTAGTGATGATCAATTCATTAGGCTGTATGCTTCAGAACTCTCAATTTTCAGTATACCTTGGAAAGTCAACAATGGCAGGTTCCAAAGTCAGTGGGAGAATAACTTTGGCAGAGGAAATAGTGTGTCAATGGCTGGAGCAGCAACAGAAGAGGTGTGTTCACCAGAAAAAAAAAAGTGATCTCCTGGGCATTTTCCCAAAAGTCTCTATTCTCTTATAAAATTTCTACACATTCATATCTATACATGGTCTATTAACAATAGCTAGGGAATTAAATTATCCTAGATATCTAACAACAGATGAATTAATAATAAAAATGTAGGCATATACACAATGGAAGTTCATTCAGCACTTAATAAAAATGAAATTATGGAATTTGCAGAAAATTAAGGAAAATGAAAACTATTATATAGAGTGAGGTACCTAAGGACTAGAAAGACAAACACCATATGTTCTTTCTCATATGCAGATCCTAGCCTTGTAAGTTTTAGATTTCTGGGTTTAATATGAAGTGAGCACTTATAGAAAAATGTAACAGAGAAATGACAGATGGTAGGTAAAAATTCTTTGGATGGGGAAGAACAAAGCACATGTGCAAGTAAATGACATCAATAATAAGGGTGGAGAGGTTTTAATAGAAATGATGGTAGAGCAATAAGGAGAAGAATGATGCCAGGGGTGGGGTCAGCCAAATCTAAGAACTGCAGGGGAAAAAATTATGAAAGCATACAATTGTATATTTTAGTAAAAGTGTATAATAAAAAATAGATATTCTAACACACTGAAGGCATATCAAAACATAATGAACCAGTACATTCAGCCCAATATGGAAGGCACCAAGCAAAGCTCTCACTCACAGACCACTTGCAATTCCCTTCTTTGATCCTGGAGTCTGTTTAGTTGGCCTATCACATTTGAGGGGCCTTGCAAAGAACTCCATCTGTTCCTGATACCTAAAATCTTTTCCCCACACCCCAGAGCCTGTTTAAAGGCAAACTATTGATACACCTGGCCCAGTGGAGAACAAGCAAGGTAATTCCTACAGCCCTACCTTCTTCAAACCCCATGCCTGTTCAAGTGGAACTACCACTTATGCCCTGTCCAAATGGAAATTAAATAAGGTGCCCTTCTCCATCTCTACTCCCTATATTACCTCCCTAGATCCTGAGGCACACTTAAGCTAAAAGCCTATACGTGATTCAACATGAAGGACCCTTAGTAAGACGTCTCCTACTATCTTCCACACTACAGTACCTAAAAGTGATTCAACATACTGACTTTATGAAAACACAAATATAGTGGGCTGAAAATAATTCAGCAAAAGTCCAACCAACAGCTTAATATCCTAAGGTCCTACTGGACAAATATATAATATTTAAAAAGTCAAGATATCCCCCATACACTAATCACATAGTAGTAATTCCAAAGGAGAATATCTTAACTAAAATTTAATAGTTGTAATTCAAAATAACAAGTACAAACATGTGCAAAGTGTGGAAGGAATTTAACAAGGACATGTACAATTACCTGAATGATCTGAGAAAGAATAGGTATAAACTAATTCAACCTCAAAAAGAAAAACAAATAGATGAATGAAATAAGAAAATCAATTCAAGTTATTGAAATAGAAATCAATGAGAGATAGAAATGTAGATAGAAAATGTGATAGAAACACCCACACACTTTCCGGTCCTCACCTGTGCCGAGAACAGAGCACTGGTGCTGGACCCAATCCCACACAGCACACACTCCAGTTGTGCGTGACTCCCCGGGATCACAGGATCTTAGGATTACAGGCCCACAGGAAGGACAGGCTCCAGTCAGAGACAAGGAGGCCAGATAACATAAGAGATAACCAGATGGCAAGAGACAAGCATAAGAGCATACGCAACAGAGACCAGTTTGACTTGGCAACATCAGAACACAGTTCCTCCAACACATCAATCCTGGATGCCCCAAAATATAAAGCAAAATTCAGATCTAAACTCTCATTTCATGAAGATGATATAGGACTCCCTGAAAGAAATACAGAACACGATTAAAAAGGTGAACGAATTGAACAAAATCATCTAAAAATGGAAATAGAATCATTAAAGAAATTCAAAGGGAGACAGCCCTGGATATGGAAAACCTAGAAAAGAAAACAAGAGTCACAGATGCAAGTATCAATAACATAATACAAGAGATAGAAAAGAGAATTTCAGCAGCAGAAGATACATTAGAAAACATTAACACAACAGTCAAGGAGAATACAAAAGCAAAAAGTTCCTATCTCAAAACATTCAAGAAATCCAGAACAAAATGAGAAGACCAAAACTGAGAATAATATGTATGGAAGAGAGTAAAGATTCCCACTTCTAAGGGCCAGCAAATATCTTCAACAAAATTATAGATGAAAACATTCCTAACCCAAAAAAAGAAATGCCCATAAATACAAAAGAAGCCTACAGAACACCAAACAGATGGGGCCAGAAAAGAAATTCCTCTCATCATATAAAAATTAAAACACCAAATGAACAGAATAAAGAATATGGAAAGCAGTAAGGCAAAAAGGTCAAGTAACATATTAAGGCAGACCTAGCAGAATTACACCAGGCCTCTCAACAGAAACTATAAAAGCCAGAAGATCTTGGCAGATACCATTCAGAACCCCCACATACATGTGAGAGCTGAACAACTTTCTACTCAATAATAACTTGGTCAGGGAAGAAATAAGGAAATTAAAAAATTTTTAGAATTAAATTAAACTGAAGGTACAGCATATCTAAACTTGGGGGACAGAACGAGAGCAGTGCCAAGGGGAAACTCATACCTCTGAGTGCTTCCATAAAGAAAGTAGAGAAATCATACACTAGCCTCATAACAACTAATCTGAAAGCTCTAGAACAAAAAGAAGCAAATACATTCAAGAAAAGTAGACTGCAGGAAATAATCAAACTCAGGGCTGAAATTAACCAAGTGGAAATAAAGAGATCTATACAAAGAATCAACAAAACTAGGAGCTGGGTGCTTTGAGAAAATCAACAAGATAGACAAACCCTTAGCCAGACTCAATGGAGGGCACAGGGACAGCATCCTAATTAACGAAATCAGAAATGAAAAGGGAGACATAGCAACAGATCCTGAAGAAATCCAAAACACCATAAGATCCTTCTACAAAAGACTATACTCAAAAAAACTGGACAACCTGGATGAAATGGACAAATTTCTAGACAGATACCAGGTACCAATGTTAAATCAGGATCAGATTAATCACCTAAACAGTCCTGTATGCCCCTAAAGAAATAGAAGCAATCATTAATAGTCTCCTAACCTAAAAGAGCCCAGGATCAGATGGGTTTAAGTGCAGAGTTCTATCAGACCTTCAAAGAAGATCTAATTCCAGTTCTTCACAAACTATTCCACAAAATAGAAACAGAAGGTATTCTACCCAATTAGTTCTATGAAGCCAAAATTACTCTGATACCTAAACCACAGAAAGACCCAACAAAGATAGAGAACTTCAGACCAGTTTCCCTTATGAATATCAATGCAAAAATACTCAATAAAATTCTTGCTAACCGAATCCAAGAACACATCAAAACAATCATCCATCCTGACCAAGAAGGTTTCATTCCAGGGATGCAGGGATAGTTTAATATACGGAAATCCATCAACATAATCCATCATATAAACAAACTCAAAGACAAAAACCACATGATCATCTCCTTAGATGTGGAGAAAGCATTTGAAAAACTCCAACACCCATTCATGATAAAAGTCTTGGAATGATCACGAATTCGAGGCCCATACCTAAGCATGATAAAAGCAATCTACAGCAAACCAGTAGCCAACATCAAAGAAAATGGTGAGAAGCTGGAAGTAATCCCACTAAAATCAGGGACTAAACAAGGTTGCTCATTTTCTCTCTACCTATTAAACATAGTATTTGAAGTTCTAGCCAGAGCAATTAGAGAACAAAAGGAGATGAAGGGAATGCAAATTGGAAAGGAAGAAGTCAAAATATCACTTTTTGCAGATGATATGATAGTATATATAACTGACCCTAAAAATTCTACCAGAGAACTCCTAAGCCTGATAAACAGGTTCAATAAAGTATCTGGATATAAAATTAACTCAAGTCAATGACCTTTCTCTACACAAAGGATAAACAGACTGAGAAAAAAAATAGGGAAACAACACCCTTCTCAATAGTCACAAATAATATAAAATACCTTGGCATGACTCTAACTAAGGAAGTGAAAGATCTGTATGATAAGACCTTCAAATCTCTGAAGAAAGAAATTAAAGAAGATCTCAGAAGATGGAAAGATCTCCCATGCTCATGGATTGGCAGGATCAAGATAGTAAAAATGGCTATCTTGCCAAAAGCAATCTACAGATTCAATGCAATCCCCATCAAAATTCCTACTAAATTCTTCACTGAGTTAGAAAGGGCAATCTGCAAATTCATCTGGAATAACAAAAAACCTAGGATAGCAAAAACTCTTCTCAAGGATAAAAGAACCTCTGGTGGAATCACCATGCCTGACCTAAAGCTGTACTACAGAGGAATTGTGACTAAAAACTATATGGTACTGGTATAGCAACAGACAAATAGACCAATGAAATAAAATTGAAGACCCAGAAATGAACCTACACACCTATGGTCCCTTGATCTTTGACAAGGGAGCTAAAACCATCCAGTGGAAAAAGACAGCTGGCACAACTGGTGGTTATTATGTAGAAGAATGTGAATTGGTCCATTTCTATCTCCTTGTACTAAGGTCAAATTTAAGTGCATCAAGGAACTCCACATAAAACCAGAGACAGTGAAACTTATAAAGGAGAAAGTGGGGAAAACCCTTGAAGATATGGGCACAGGGGAAACTTCCTGAATAGAACAGCAATGGGTTGTGTTGTAAGATCAAAAATCGACAAATGGGACCTCATAAAATTGCAAACCTTCTGTAAGGCAAAAGACACCATCAATAAGACAAAAAGGCCACCAACAAATTGGGAAAGGATCTTTACCTATTCTAAATCAGATAGGGGACTAATATCCAATATATATATAAAGAACTCAAGAAGATGGACTCCAAAAAATCAAACAACCCCATTAAAAATTGGGCTCAGAGCTAAACAAAGAATTTTCACCTGAGGAATACCGAATGGCTGAGGAGCACCTGAAAAAAATGTTCAGCATACTTAATCATCAGGGAAATGCAAATCAAAACAACCCTGAGATTCCACCTCACGCCAGTCAGAATGGCTAAGATCAAAAATTCAGGTGACAGCAGATGCTGGTGAGGATGTAGAGAAAGAGGAACATTCCTCCACTGTTGGTGGGATTGCAAGCTTTACAACGAGTCTGGAAATCAGTCTGGCGCTTCCTCAGAAAATTGGACATAGTACTAATAGAGGACCCCACAATACTTCTCCTGAGCATATATCCAGAAGATATTCCAACCGGTAAGATGGACACATGCTCCACTATGTTCATATCAGCCTTATTTATAATAGCCAGAAGCTGTAAAGAACCCAAATGCCCCTCAACAGAGGAATGGATACAGAAAATGTGGTACATTTACACAATGGAGTACTACTCAGCTATTAAAAAGAATGAATTTATGAAATTACTAGGCAAATGGATGGACCTGGAGGGCATCATCCTGACTGAGGTAACCCAATCACAAAAGAACTCACATGATACGTATTCACTGATAAGTGGATATTAGCCCAGAACCTTAGAATACCCAAGATATAATGTACAATTTGCAAAACACATGAAACTCAAGAATAACGGAGACCAAAGTGTGGATACTTTGTTCCTTCTTAGAATTTGGAACAAAACACCCATGGAAGGAGTTACAGAGACAAACTGTGGAGCTGAGATGAAAGGATGGACCATCTAGAGACTGCCATACACGGGGATCCATCCCATAATCAGCCTCCAAAAGCTGACATGATTGCATACACTAGCAAGATTTTGCTGAAAGGCCCCGGCATAGTCTCACAAGAGACAGCTCTATCATACTATGCCAGAGCCTAGCAAACACAGATGTGGATGCTCACAATTAGCAATTGGATGGATCACAGGGCCCCCAATGGTGAAGCTAGAGCAAGTACCCAAGGAGCTAAAGGGGTCTGCAACCATATAGGTGGAACAACAATATGAACTAACCAGTACCCCCTGGCGCTCATGTCTCTAGCTGCATATGTATGAGAAGATGGCCTAGTTGGCCATCAGAGGAAAGAGAGGCCCATTGGTCATGCAAACTTTATATGCCTCAGTATATGGGAGCTCCAGTGCCAAAAAGTGGGAGTGTGGGGGGAGTGTAGTGGCGGGGGAGGGTATGGGGGACTTTTGGGATAGCACTGGAAATGTAAATGAAGAAAATACCTAATAAAAAAATAAGAGTAAAAAAAAAAGTTTTTCCTGAAAGGACCCTGATATAGCTGTCTCTTGTGAGGCTATGCCGGAGCCTGACAAACACAGAAGTGGATGCTCACAGTCAGCTATTGAATGGATCACAGGGCCCCCAATGAATGAGCTAGAGAAAGTACCCAAGGAGCTAAAGGGATCTGCAATCCTATAGGTGGAACAACAATATGAACTAACCAGTACCACCCCCCATCTCGTGTCTCTAGCTGCATATGCATCAGAAGATGGCCTAGTTGGCCATCAGTGGAAAGAGAGGCCCATTGGTCTTGCAAACTTTATATGCCTCAGTACAGGGGAATGCCAGGGCCAAGAAATGGGAGTGGGTGGGTAGGGGAGTGGGGGGAGGAGGGTATGGACTTTGGGGATAGCGCTGGAAATGTAAATGAAGAAAATACCCAATTAAAAAATACAAATTAATACAAAAAATGAAAAAGAAAAAAGAAAGAATGCAAGGACCAGAGAAGGTCTCCAAGAAATGATAGGAAAGCTAGACCTCAAAAATATGCCTGCCTAAAAATTACTTCAACATGACAGTAACAATGGATAGTCCATTATGAAAGGTAAAAATATCATAATGTATGACTCTAGTCAGAGGACTAAAATTAACTACAGATTGCTGAAAGAAACAGAATTGGCCATCACCAGAGATGAGTTCTCTAGATGATAATCCAATTCTTTTTTTTAATTTTTAATATTTTATTACATATTTTCCTCAATTACATTTCCAATGCTATCCCAAAAGTCCCCCATAGCGCCCCCCACTTCCCTACCCACCCATTCCCATTCTTTTGGCCCTGGAATTCCCCTATATTGGGGCATATAAAGTTTGCAAGTCCAATGGGCCTCTCTTTCCATTGATGGCCGACTAGGCCATCTTTCAATACATATGCAGCTAGAGAAAAGAGCTCCAGGGTACTGGTTAGTACATCATGTTGTTCCAACAATAGGGTTGCAGATCCCTTTAGCTCCTTGGGTACTTTCTCTAGCTTCTCCATTGGGAGCCCTGTGATACATCCAATAGCTAACTGTGAACATCCACTCCTGTGTTTGCTAGGCCCCTGCATCATCTCACAAGAGACAGCTATATTTGGGTCCTTTCAGCAAAATCTTGCTAGTGTATGCAATGGTGTCAGTGTTTAGAAGCTGATTATGGGATGGATCCCTGGATACGGCAGTCTCTAGATGGTCCATCCTTTCATCACAGCTACGAACTTTGTCTCTGTAACTCCTTCCCTGGGTGTTTTGTTCCCAATTCTAAGAAGGTGCACAGTGTCCACACTTTGGTCTTCATTCTTCTTGAGTTTCATTCGTTTAGAAAATTGTATCTTATATCTTGGATATCCTAAGTTTTGGGCTAGTATCCACTTATCAGTGAATACATATTGTGTGAGTTCTTTTGAGATTGTGTTACTTCACTCAAGATGATGCCCTCCAGGTCCATCCATTTGGCTAGGAATTTCATAAATTCATTCTTTTTAATAGCTGAGTAGTACTCCATTGTGTAAATGTACCATAATTTCTGTATCCATTCCTCTGTTGAGGGACATCTGGGTTCTTTCCAGCTTCTGGCTATTATAAATAGGGCTGCTATGAACATAGTGGAGCATGTGTCCTTTTTACCGGTTGGGACATCTTCTGGATAGATGCCCAGGAGAGGTATTGCTGGATCCTCCAGTAGTACTATGTCCAATTTTCTGAGGAACCGCCAGACTGATTTCCAGAGTGGTTGTACAAGCTTGCAATCCCACCAACAATGGAGGAGTGTTCCTCTTTCTCCACATCCTCGCCAGCATCTGCTGTCACCTGAATTTTTGATCTTAGCCATTCTGACTGGTGTGAGGTGGAATCTCAGGGTTGTTTTGAGTTGCATTTCCCTGATGATTAAGGATGTTGAACATTTTTTCAGGTGCTTCTCTGCCATTCGGTATTCCTCAGGTGAGAATTCTTTGTTCAGTTCTGAGCCCCATTTTTTAATGGGGTTATTTGACTTTCAGGAGTCCACCTTCTTGAGTTCTTTATATAGATTGGATATTAGTCCCTTATCTGATTTAGGATAGGTGAAGATCCTTTCCCAATCTGTTGGTGGTTTTTTTGTCTTATTGATGGTGTCTTTAGCCTTGCAGAAGCTTTGTAGTTTCATGAGGTCCCACTTGTCAATTCTCGATCTTACAGCACAAGCCATTACTGTTCTATTCAGGAATTTTTCCCCTGTGCCCATATCTTCAAGGCTTTACCCCACTTTCTCCTCTATAAGTTTCAGTGTCTCTGGTTTTATGTGAAGTTCCTTGATCCACTTAGACTTGACCTTAGTACAAGGAGATAGGAATGGATCGATTTGCATTCTTCCACATGTTAACAACCAGTTGTGCCAGCACCATTTGTTGAAAATGCTGTCTTTCTTCCACTGGATGTTTTTAGCTACCTTGTCGAAGATCAAGTGACCATAGGTGTGTGGGTTCATTTCTGGGTCTTCAATTCTATTCCATTGGTCTATTTGTCTGTCACTATACCAGGACCATGCAGTTTTTATCACAATTGCTCTGTAGTAGAGCTTTAGGTCCGGCATGGTGATTCCACCAGAGGTTCTTTTATCCTTGAGAAGAGTTTTTGCTATCCTAGGTTTTTGTTATTCCAGATGAATTTGCAGATTGCACTTTCTAATTCGTTGAAGAATTGATTTGGAATTTTGATGGGGATTGCATTGAATCTGTAGATTGCTTTTGGCAAGATAGCCATTTTTACAATGTTGATCCTGCCAATCCATGAGCATGGGAGATCTTTCCATCTTCTGAGATCTTCTAGAATTTCTTTCTTCAGAGACTTGAAGTTTTTATTATACAGATCTTTCACTTCCTTAGTTAGAGTCACGCCAAGATATTTTATATTATTTGTGACTATTGAGAAGGGTGTTGTTTCCCTAATTTCTTTCTCAGCCTGTTTATTCTTTGTGTAGAGAAAGGCCATTGATTTGTTTGAGTTAATATTATATCCAGCTATGTCACCGAAGCTGTTTATCAGGCTTAGGAGTTCTCTAGTAGAATTTTTAGGGTCACTTATATATACTATCATATCATCTGCAAAAAGTGATATTTTGACTTCATTTTTTCCAATTTGTATCCCTTTGATCTCCTTTTGTTGTCGAATTGCTCTGGTTAGGACTTCAAGTACAATATTGAATAGGTATGGAGAAAGTGGACAGCATTGTCTAGTCCCTGATTTTAGAGGGATTGCTTCAAGCTTCTCACCATTTACTTTGATGTTGGCTACTGGTTTGCTGTAGATTGCTTTTATCATGTTTAGGTATGGGCCTTGAATTCCTGATCTTTCCAAGACTTTTATCATGAATGGGTGTTGGATCTTGTCAAATGCTTTTTCCGCATCTAACGAGATGACCATGTGGTTTTTGTCTTTGAGTTTGTTTATATACTGGATTACGTTGATGGATTTCCGTATATTGAACCATCCCTGCATCCCTGGGATGAAACCTACTTGGTCAGGATGGATGATTGTTTTGATGTGTTCTTGGATTCGGTTAGCAAGAACTTTATTGAGGATTTTTGCATCAATATTCATAAGGGATATTGGTCTGAAGTTTTCTATCTTTGTTGGGTCTTTTTGTGGTTTAGGTATCAGAGTAATTGTGGCTTCATAGAATGACTTGCGTAGAGTACCTTCTGTTTCTATTTTGTGGAATAGTTTGTGAAGAACTGGGATTAGATCTTCTTTGAAGGTCTGATAGAACTCTGCACTAAACCCATCTGGTCCTGGGCTTTTTTTAGTTGGGAGACAATTAATGACTGCTTCTATTTCTTTGGGAGATATAGGGCTGTTTAGATCATTAACCTGATCTTGATTCAACTTTGGTACCTGGTATCTGTCTAGGAACTTCTCCATTTCATCCAGGTTCTCCAGTTTTGTTGAGTATAGCCTTTGGTAGAAGGATCTGATAGTGTTTTGGATGTCTTCAGGATCTGTTGTTATGTCTCCTTTTTCATTTCTGATTTTGTTAATTAGGATGCTTTCCCTGTGCCCTCTAGTGAGTCTGGCTAAGGGTTTATCTATCTTGTTGATTTTCTCAAAGAACCAGCTCCTTGATAGGTTGATTCTTTGAATAGTTTTTCTTGTTTCCACTTGGTTGATTTTGCCCCTGAGTTTGATTATTTCCTGCCGTCTACTCCTCTTGGGTGAATTTGCTTCCTTTTGTTCTAGTGCTTTTGGGTATGTTGTCAAGCTGCTAATGTGTGCTCTCTCTAGTTTCCTTTTGGAGGCACTCAGAGCTATGAGTTTTGCTCTTAGAAATGCTTTCATTGTGTCCCATATGTTTGGGTATGTTGTGGCTTCATTTTCATTGAACTCTAAAAAGTCCTTAATTTCTTTCTTTATTCCTTCCTTGACCAAGGTATCATTGAGAAGAGTGTTGTTCAGTTTCCACGTGAAGGTTGGCTTTCTATTATTTATTTTGTTATTGAAGATCAGCCTTAGTCCATGGTGATCTGATAGGATGCATGGGACAATTTCAATATTTTTGTATCTGTTGAGGCCTGTTTTGTGACCAATTATGTGGTCAATTTTGGAGAAGGTACCATGAGGTGCTGAGAAGAAGATATATCCTTTTGTTTTAGGATAGAATGTTCTGTAGATATCTGCCAGATCCATTTGATTCATAATTTCTCTTAGTTTCTCTGTGTCCCTGTTTAGTTTCTGTTTCCATGATCTGTCCATTGGTGAAAGTGGTGTGTTGAAGTCTCCCACTATTATTGTATGAGGTGCAATGTGTGCTTTGAGCTTTACTAAAGTTTCTTTAATGAATGTGGCTGCCTTTGTATTTGGAGCATAGATATTCAGGATTGATAGTTCCTCTTGGAGGATTTTACCTTTGTTGAGTATGAAGTGTCCCTCCCTGTCTTTTTTAATGACTTTGGGTTGGAAGTCAATCTTATCAGATATTAGAATGGCTACTCCAGCCTGTTTCTTCATACCATTTGCTTGGAAAATTGTTTTCCAGCCTTTCATTCTGAGGTAGTGTCTATCTTTTTCTCTGAGATGAGTTTCCTGTAAGCAGCAAAATGTTGGGTCTTGTTTGTGTAGCCAGTTTGTTAGTCTATGTCTTTTTATCGGGGAGTTGAGTCCATTGATATTAAGAGATATTAAGGAAAAGTAATTGTTGTTTCCTGTTATTTTTGTTGTTAAAGTTGGCATTCTGTTCTTGTGGCTGTCTTCTTTTAGGTTTGTTGAGGGATTACCTTCTTGTTGTTTCTAGGGCATGGTTCCTGTCCTTGTATTGGTTTTTTTCTGTTATTGTCCTTTGAAGGGCTGAATTCGTGGAGAGATAATGTGTGAATTTGGTTTTGTCGTGGAATACTTTGGTTTCTCCATCTATGTTAATTGAGAGTTTGGCTGGGTATAGTAGCCTGGGCTGGAATTTGTGTTCTTTTAGTGTCTGTATAACATCCGTCCAGGATCTTCTGGCTTTCATAGTCTCTGGTGAAAAATCTGGTGTAATTCTGATAGGCTTGCCTTTATATGTTACTTGGCCTTTTTCTCTTACTGCTTTTAGTATTCTATCTTTATTTAGAGCATTTGTTCTTCTGATTATTATGTGTCGGGAGGTATTTCTTTTCTGGTCCAGTCTATTTGGAGTTCTGTAGGCTTCTTGTATGTTCATGGGCATCTCTTTCTTTAGATTTGGGAAGTTTTCTTCTATAATTTTGTTGAAGATGTTTGCTGGTCCTTTGAGTGAAAATCTTCATTCTCATCCACTCCTATTATCCGTAGGTTTGGTCTTCTCATTGTGTCCTCTATTTCTTGGATGTTTTGAGTTAGGATCTTTTTGCATTTTACATTTTCCTTGATTGTTGTGCCGATGTTCTCTATGGAATCTTCTGCACCTGAGATTCTCTCTTCCATCTCTTGTATTCTGTTGCTGATGCTGGTATCTATGGTTCCAGATTTCTTTCCTAGGGTTTCTATCTCCAGTGTTGCCTCATTTTGGGTTTTCTTTATTGTGTCTACTTCCCTTTTTAGGTGTAGTATGGTTTTGTTCATTTCCATCATCTGTTTGGATGTGTTTTCCTGTTTTTCATTAAGGACTTCTACCTGTTTGATTATGATATCCTGTTTTTCTTTAAGGATTTGTAACTCTTTAGCAGTGTTCTCCTGCAATTCTTTAAGGGATTTTTGTGCTTCCTCTTTATTGTCTTCTACCTGTTTACCAGTGTTCCTTTGTATTTCTTTAAGTGTGTTATTAAAGTCCTTCTTGAAGTCCTCTACCATCATCAGGAGATATGCTTTTAGATCAGTGTCTAGCTTTTCCGGTGTGTTGGGGTGCCCTGAACTGGGCTAAGTGGGAGTGCTGGGTTCTGATGATGGTGAGTGGTCTTGGTTTCTGTTAGTAAGATTATTACGTTTACCTTTCACCATCTCGTAATCTCTCGGGTTAGTTGTTGTCGTTGTCACTGTTTAAAGATTGGAGAAGAAGCTGTGTTCCACTCTCCAGAAGTCTTAAGATCCTGTGGCGGGTGTTGTGGGTAGCTGGCGAGTGTCAGCCGACCCTGCGCCCTAGCTACCCAGGTGCTTTTCTGACCGGAAGAGGCTTGTGTCCCTACGTAGGCCGGATTTCTGCCTCCCCAACCAAAGCAGTCTCAGGTCCCGCGTGATTGGACTGGAGCAGAAGCTGTGTTCCACTCACCAGCAGTCTCAAAATCCTATGGTGGGGGTCGTGGGCAGCTGGCGGGTGTCAGCTGACCCTGCGCTCTAGCTACCCCGGTGCTGATCTGGCCGGATGAGGCCTGTGGCCCTACTCAGGCCGGTTTCTGCTTCCCTAACTCGATAATCCAATTCTAAGAGGTGAAAAAAATAATCACGATATGTCTCTATATTTATGTATTTACCTATATATTTAGCAATAACAATTCAAGGAAAAGAGGAATATCTCGAGAAAGAGTTAGAAGAAAGGAAAACAGAAGAAGTTATATGAGTATATTTTAATTTAAAAATGTATTTATAAATTCCATAACAAAATTTCAATGTGCATTCACTGAGTATTTATTTTTATGTATAGCTGGGCAGGGTGAAAGTTTCATCTTATATGTTATTATACTGCTAAGAGAATAATAATGGGGCTAGTAAATTCACAAAGAGAATTATTAAGACAAGCAAAAATAGACACCATTAATTAGAAAGGTAATAGGGATGACAGGAGATTCTGGAGTGAGGGCATATAAAGATTGGTAAAAAGAAAAAGAAAGGAGGAAATGATTTTATTACATTTTATATCTAAATAAATATTTTAAAAGACACCTAAGGTTTTACTAAAAATTAATATAATAGAAAGGAAGAATAATAGCTAATAAGTAAGCATGGTATATACCATACTTAAGCCAATCAATGTTTTTAAAAATTAAAATAATATTTAAAGCTAAAACATACAAATAAGTCTATATTTTGTTTACAATCAGTGTACAAATGTTTGATATGCTTGTCTTCTTTAAACAAACCATAATACCTAGGAAAAAATAACTTTGGATGAGGAATTGCTGCCATCAGACTACCCTTTGAGAGACTCTGAAGTGTTATCTACTTAATTAATAATTGAAATGCAAATCAAAACAACCCTGAGATTCCACCTCACACCAGTCAGAATGGCTAAGATCAAAAATTCAGGTGACCGCAGATGCTGGTGAGGATGTGGAGAAAGAGGAACACTCCTCCATTGTTGGTGGGATTGCAAGCTTGTACAACCACTCTGGAAATCAGTCTGGCGGTTCCTTAGAAAATTGGACATAGAACTACCGGAGGATCCAGCAATACCTCTCCTGGGCATATATCCAGAAGATGTTCCAACCGGTAAGAGGGACACATGCTCCACTATGTTCATAGCAGCCTTATTTATAATAGCCAGAAGCTGGAAAGAACCCAGATGCTCCTCAAAAGAGGAATGGATACAGAAAATGTGGTACATTTACACAATGGAGTACTACTCAGCTATTAAAAAGAATAAATTTATGAAATTCATAGCCAAATGGATGGACCTGGAGGGCATCATCCTGAGTGAGGCAACACAATCACAAAAGAACTCACACAATATGTACTCACTGATAAGTGGATATTACCCCAAAACTTAGGATACCCAAGATATATAATACAATCTGCTAAACACATGAAACTCAAGAAGAATGAAGACCAAAGTGGGGTCATTGTACCCCTTCTTAGAATTGGGAACAAAACATCCATGGAAGGAGTTACAGAAACAAAGATTGGAGCTGTGATGAAAGGATGGACCATCTAGAGACTGCCATACCCAGGGATCCATCCCATAATCAGCTTCCAAACGCTGACACCATTGCATACACTAGCAAGATTTTGCTGAAAGGACCCTGATATAGCTGTCTCTTGTGAGACTATGTCGGGGCCTAGCAAACACAGAAGTGGATGCTCACAGTCAGCTAGTGGATGGATCACAGGGCTCCCAATGGAGGAGCTGGAGAAAGTACCCAAGGAGCTAAAGGGACCTGCAACCCTATAGGTGGTACAACATTATGAACTAACCAGTACCCTGGAGCTCTTGACTCTAGCTGCATATGTATCAAAAGATGGCCTAGTCGGCCATCACTGGAAAGAGAGGCCCATTGGACACACAAACTTTATATGCCCCAGTACAGGGAAATGCCAGGGCCAAAAAAAAAAAAAAAAAAAAAAAAATGGGAATGGGTGGGTAGGGAAATTGGGGAGAGGGGGGAGGGTATGGGGGACTTTTGGGATAGCATTGGAAATGTAATTGAGGAAAATACGTAATAAAATATATTTAAAAAATAATAATTGATGTGACAGTCTCAGTCCACAGTAGCCAATATCACCCCAGGGCATGTTCCAGATTGTATAAGAAAGCAGACTGAGCAAGCCAGTAAGCACTTTTCTCCATGGTTCCTTTGTTCCTGCTTAAATATCTGCCCTGACTTCCATCAATAATAAAATATGATCTCAACTTGTAAGTCACATAAATTTCCTCTCCAGTTGATTTTACCATGATGTTTACTGAGACAATAGGAAACAAATCAGGACATTTACTAAAAACAAATGACAGGTTCTGTACTTAGCTCTTACATGTTCTAATTAAAAGCACCAGATTCCATGCTTAGTTCACTTTTAGTTTTGTTTCCTGTTTTTGTTTGTTCTTGAGACAGGATCTATCTATATAGCCCAGGTTGCCCGAGAACTTGCTACATAGACCAAATAGCCTTGAATTCATAGAAATTCTACTTCTTCCTCTAAAGTACCGGGGTTAGAGGTGTTCACTACCACTTCCAGCTCCATGATTACTTATTACACACTTTAATAACTAATATCATCTTCCATATTAGTTCTAAACAAACTCCAAATTCCAGGAAAATGGTTAATTAAAGGCATGTGCCATCAAAGTACAACATAGGCCTGAACTATAGCATGCCAAAAACCTTAAAAATTAATGAGCCCATAATCTAAAAAGATAACAGTCACTCATCATTTAAAAATAAAAAAGAATGATGAACATGGATTAAAACAAATACTAATGGCACATGAACCTATCATGACGTCAACAGAAAGGATGAGGAGAAAGTCAAGAAAAAAAATCCTTGTTGAAGGATATAACTAAAACATATAGAGGGAATGAAGGGATAGAAAAGCACCAGTTCCAAATTTCAGTATACATTGATTTATGCAAGACTGAAATAATGCTAAAACAAAAAGAATAGAAAGGTTAATATAGAATACAGTTTTTACACAGACTCAAAGTTCTACCCACATGTCATTTATTTATTAATTACAAAGAGAAAAATGCAAATCTTTATAACAGAGATGCATTTGTCACAACTTTACATGAACAAAGGTGGCATCTATTAAAAATGAAATGCAGCCTGACATTGCCAGCCTTTTGATAAAAAGCATGGGAATTCCATAAGAGCAGTTAAGTGAGTTACTATCAGAGCATGATTCTAATAACCCAATAAAATAAAACCAAAATCAAAATCTACAATGTTGTGTTATGTACATGACCCAGAAATCTCTCCAAAAGGAAGTCATTATCTTTAGAAGAAATGAGAGCCAAGCAAATAGAACATAGGGATTGGTGGTATGTAACTGTAAAATGTACAACTGCTTTTGAAAACATTGTGATAGTCAGACATAAAGATGTTAATGAGAATTCATGAAAAGAAACCATGTCTGCAGAAATTGACCAGTTAGAACTGCAGTAAATGTGGAGAGACTGGAATGTAACAGGTACAGAGGCTAAAAGTAAGTTTTGGTAAGCAGTCTTATATTGGGCTTATATTGTTGCTTTATTTACAATAGTCAGGGTGTCGAAACAACTTCAATGTCCTTCAAATGACAAATGGATAATGAAAACCTAGTACATATGCACTATTGAATTTTACTCAACTATAAAGAAAAATGACATCAAGAACTTTATAGGTAAATGGATGGAAATAGAAAAAAACATCTTATAGAATGAAGCAATTAGACCCAGAAAGACAAACATTACATGCCCTGTCTCCTAGAACGTAGATCCACATTTTTCATATGTACACACATATCCAGGATAGCTGTAGAAGAGTATAATGATACCATTGCTGAGATGGAAGATGGGGGAGCGATAAAAAGGGGAATATCAGGGTTAAAGTGATCTGATTATGAAAATGAGAAAATGAAGGCATCAAATTAAGGTTGCAAGAGGGAAATAAAAAAAGACAGAGGAGAGTAAGGGTGTTTGAAAAGTCTTAAGAAATCATACTATTAACTATCTACCTAAAAAGAAAAACTTAAAATGCATATAGGTCTCTGTAAAAAAATTATATGTGGTATGCTAAATAATGTTTTATCATGGTGACAAAAGTGAAAATCATTTCAGAGGAGGGGAACTCAACTAAGAAAATGCCTCCATCTCCATAAGATCAGGCTGTAGTATCTTGGTAGTGTATCTTGGTCTTCATGTGGAACTCCTAACAGCTGGAGCTAGGGCTATCTCTAACTCTGTTGCCTGCCTTTGGAACCCTTTGCCCTAAGTAGGCTGCCTAGTCTACCTTCAATTGGAGAAGATTCGCTTAGTCTTACTGCAACTTGACATGCCTAAGCTGGTTGATATCCATGGGAGGTCTTGCCCTTTCTTAAGAGAAAGGGAGAAATGGATCCTAATTCAAAACATTCAGGAAATCCAGGGCACAATGAGAAGAACAAACCTACGGATAATAGGGGTAGATGAGAATGAAGATTTTAAATTAAAGGGCCAGCAAATATCTTCAACAAAATTATAGAAGAAAACTTCCCAAATCTAAAGAAAGAGATGCCCATGAACATACAAGAAGCCTACAGAATTCCAAATAGACTGGAACAGAAAAGAAATTCCTCCAGACAAATAATAATCAGAACAAGAAATACACTAAATAAAGATAGAATATTAAAAGCAGTAAGAGAAAAAGGTCAAGTAACATATAAAGGCAGGCCTATCAGAATTACACCAGATTTCTCATCAGAGACTATGAAAGCCAGAAGAGCCTGGACAGATGTTATACAGACACTAAGAGAACACAAATTCCAGCCCAGGCAACTATACCCAACAAAACTCTCAATTACCATAGATTAAGAAACCAAAGTATTCCATGACAGAACCAAATTCACACAATATCTTTCCACAAATCCAGTCCTTCAAAGGATAATAAAGGGAAAACGCCAACACAAGGACAGAAACTACACCATAGAAAAAGCAAGAAAGTAATCCTTCAACAAACCTAAAAGAAGACAGCCCCAAGAACTGAATCCCAACCTTAACAACAAACATAACAGGAAGCGAGAATTACTTTTCTTTAATTTCTCTTAACACCAATGGACTCAATTTTCCAATAAAAAGACATAGACTAATAGAGTGGCTACACAAACAGAACTCAACATTGTGTTGCTTACAAG
Source organism: Mus caroli (assembly GCF_978045245.1). NCBI lineage: Eukaryota > Metazoa > Chordata > Mammalia > Rodentia > Muridae > Mus > Mus caroli. The sequence continues at coordinate 81,045,439 of NW_028227261.1, forward strand.
AAACCCATATCAGGGAAAAAGACAGACACTACCTCAGAGTGAAAGGCTGGAAAACAATGTTCCAAGCAAATGGTATGAAGAAACAAGCTGGAGTAGCCATTCTAATATCAAATAAAATTGACTTCCAACCCAAAGTTATCAAAAAAGATAAGGAGGGGCACTTCATATTCATCAAAGGTAAAATAAAGATCTACCAAGATGAACTCTCAATTCTGAATATATATGCTCCAAATAAAAGGGCAGCAACATTCATTAAAGAAACTTTAGTAAAGCTCAAAGCACACACTGCACCTCACACAATAATAGTGGAAGACTTCAACACCCCACTCTCACCAGTGGACAGATCCTGGAAACAGAAACCAAACAGAGACACATGAACACTAACAGAAGTTATGAAACAAATGGATTTAATTGATATCTACAAAACATTGTATCCTAAAACAAAAGGATATACCTTCTTCACAGCACCACATGGTACTTCCTCCAAAAATGACCATATAATTGGTCACAAAACAGACCTCAACAGATACAAAAATATTGAAATTAGCCCATGCATCCTAACTGATCACCACGGACTAAGGCTAATCTTCAATAACAACATAAATAATAGAAAGCCAACATTCATGTGGAAACTGAACAACACTCTACTCAATGATTCCTTGGTCAAGGATGAAATAAAGAAAGAAATTAAAGACACTTTAGAGTTTAATGAAAATGAAGCCATAACATACCCAAACTTATGGGACTCAATGAAGGCAGTCCTAAGAGAAAATCTCAAAGCCCTGAGTGCCTCCAAAATGAAACTAGAGAGAGCATACACTAGCAGCCTGACAGCACACCTAGAACTAAAAGAAGCATATTCACCCAAGTGGAGATAACAGCAGGAAATAATGAAACCCAGGGCTGAAATTAACCAAGTGGAAATAAAAAGAACTATTCAAAGAATCAACCAAACCAGGAGCTGGTTCTTTGAGAAAATCAACAAGATAGACAAACCCTTAACAAGACTAACTAGAAGGCACAGGGACAGTATCCTAATTAACAAAATCAAAATTGAAAAAGGAGACATAACAACATAACCTGAGGAAATCCACAACATCATCAGCTCCTACTACAAAAGGCTATACTCAACAAAACTAGAAACCTGGATGAAAGGGACAACTTCCGAGAGAGATACCAGTTACCAAAGTTAAATCAGGATCAGATTAACAATGTAAACAGTCCCATTTCCCCTAAATAAATAGAAGCAGTCATCAGTAGCCTCCCAACCAAAAAAAGGCCAGGACCAGATGGCTTTAGTGCAGAGTTCTATCAGACCTTCAAAGAAGACTTAATTCCAACTCTTCTCAAACTATTCCACAAAATAGAAACAGAAGGTATGCTACCCAATTCATTCTATGAAGCCACAATTACTATGATACCTAAACCACACAATGATCCAACAAAGAAAGAGTACTTCAGACCAATTTCCCTTATGAACATCAATGCAAAAATACTCAATAAAGCCGAAGCACCTGGGGGAGCCAACAGATTGGGAAAGGATCTTTACCAATCCTAAATCAGATAAGAGACTAATATCCAATATATATAAAGAACTCAAGAAGGTGGACTCCAGAAAATCAAATAATCCCATTAAAAAATGCGGCTCAGAGCTAAACAAAGAATTCTCACCTGAGGAATACCAAATGATTGAGAATTACCTGAAAAAATGTTCAGCATCCTTAATCATCAGGGAAATGCAAATCAAAACCACCCTGAGATTCCACCTCACACCAATCAGAATAGCTAAGATCAAAAATTCAGGTGATAGTAGATGCTAGAGAAATGTGGAGAAAGAGGAACACTCCTCCATTGTTGGTAGGATTGCAATCTTGTACAACCACTCTGGAATTCAGTCTGGCGGTTCCTCAAAAAATTGGACATAATACTACTGCAGAATCCCGCAATACGTCTCCTGGGCATATATCCATAAAATGTTCCAACTGGTAAGAAGGACATATGCTCCACTATGTTCATAGCAGCCTTATTTATAATAGCCAGAAACTGGAAAGAACACAGATGGCCCCCAACAGAGGAATGGATACAGAGAATGTGGTACATTTACACAATGGAGTACTACTCAGCAATTAATAAGAATGAATTTGAAATTCCTAAGCAAATGGATGGACCTGTAGGGCATCATCCTGAGTGAGGTAACTCAATCACAAAAGAACTCAATGCTATGTACTCACTGATAAGTGGATATTAGCCCAGAAACTTAGAATACCCAAGATACAAGATACAATTTGCAAAACACATGAAACTCAAGAAGAACGGAGACAAAAGTGTGGACACTTTGCCCCTTCTTAGAATTGGGACAAAACATCCATGGAAGGAGTTACAGAGACAAAGTTTGGAGTTGAGATGAAAGGATGGAGCATCTAGAGACTGCCATACCCAGGGATCCATCCCATAATCAGCCTCCAAATGCTGACACCATTGCATACACTAGCAAGATTTTGCTGAAAGGACCCTGATATAGCTCTCTCCTGTGAGGCTATTCTGGGGCCTAGCAAGCACAGAAGTGGATGCTCACAGTCAGCTATTGAATGGATCACAGAGCCTCCAATGGTAGAGCTAGAGAAAGTACCCAAGGAGCTAAAGGGGTTGGCAACCCTATAGGTGGAACAACAATATGAACTAAACAGTACCCTCCCCCCCCCCCGAGCTCTAGCTGCATATGTAGCAGAACATAGCCTAGTTGGCCATCATTGGTAAGAAAGGCCCATTGGACTTGCAAAACGTATATGCCTCAGTACAGGGGAACACCACGGCCTAGAAGTGGGTGTGGGTGGGTAGGGGAGTGAGGGAGGTATGGGGGACTTTTGGGATAGCATTGGAAATGTAAACAAAGAAAATACTTAATAAATAAGAAAATAAATATAAAAAAATACTAAATAAAATCCTCGCAAACTGATTCCAAGAACACATCATAATGAACGCCCATCCTGACCAAGTAGGCTTCATTCCCGTGATGCAGGGGTGGTGTAATATATGGAAATCCATCAATGTAATCCACTATATAAACAAACTCAAAGACAAAAGCCACATGATCACCTCATTAGATGCTCAAAAGCATTTGACAAAATCCAACACCCCTTCATGATAAAAGTTTTGGAAAGACCAGGAAATCGAGTCCCATACCAAACATAATAAAAGCAATCTACAGCAAACCAGTAGCCAACATCAAAGTAAATGGAGAGAAACTCAAACGATCCCACTAAAATCAGGGAGTACACAAGGCATCCCACTTTCTCCCTATCCAATACAGTACTTGAAGTTCTCGGCAGAGCAATTTGACAACAAAAAGACATCAAGGGGATACAAATTGTAAAGGAAGAAGTCAAAATATCACTATTTTCAGATGATATGATAGTACATATATAAGTGACCCTAAAAATTCCACCAGTAAACTCCTAAACCTGATAAACAGCTTAAGTGCAGTAGTTGGATATGCAATTAACTCAAATAAATCAATGGCCTTTCTCTACATAAATGATAAATGGACTGAGAAAGAAACACGGGAAACAACGCCCTTCACAATAGTCACAAATAATATAAAATACCTTGGTGTGACTCTAACTATGGAAGTGAAAGATCTGTAGGATAAGAAATTTGTCTCTGAAGAAAGAAATTGAAGAATATCTTAGAAGATGGAAAGATCTCCCATGCTCATGGATTGGCAGGATCAATATAGTAAAAATGGCTATCCTGCCGAAAGCAATCTACAGATTAAATGCAATCCCCATCAAAATTCCAACTCAATTCTTCACTGAGTTAGAAAGGGCAATTTGCAAATTCATCTGGAAAAATAAAAAACCTAGGATAGTAAAAACTATTCTCAACAAGAAAAGAATCTCTGGTGGAATCACCATGCCTGGCATTAAGCTGTACTACAGAGCAATTGTGATAAAAACTGCATGGTACTGGTACAGTGACAGACAGGTAGATCAATGGAATAGAATTGAAGACCCAGAAATGGATCCACACACCTATGGTCACTTGATCTTTGACAAGGGAGCTAAAACCATCCAGTGGAAAAAAGCATTTTCAACAAATGGTGCTGGCACAACTGGGGGTTATCATGGAGAAGAATACAAATTGATCCATTCCTATCTCCTTGTACTAAGATCAAATCTAAGTGGATCATGGAACTCCACATAAGACCAGAGACACTGAACTTAATAGAGGAGAAAGTGTGTAAAACCTCAAAGATATTTGCAAAAGGGAAAAATTCCTAAACAAAACAGCAATGGCTTCTGCTGTAAGATCAAGAATTGACAAATGTGATGTCATAAAATTGCAAAGCCTCTTTAATGTAAAAGACACTGTAAATAAGACAAAAAGGCCACCAACAGATTAGGAAAGGATTTTTACCAATCCTAAATCTGATAGGGGACTAATATCCAATATATACAAAGAGCTCAAGAAGGTAGACTCCAGAAATGCAAATAACCCCATTAAAAATGGGGTACAGAGATAATCAAAGAATTCTCAAGTGAGGAGTACCAAAGGGCTGAGAAGCACATGAAAAAATATTCAACATCCTTAATCATCAGGGAAATGCAAATCAAAACAACCCTGAGATTCCATCTCAAACCAGTCAGAATGGCTAAGATCAAAAATTCAGGTGACCGCAGATGCTGGCGAGGATGTGGAGAAAGAGGAACACTCCTCCATTGTTGGTGGAATTGCAAGCTTGTACAACCACTCTGGAAATCAGTCTGACAGTTCCTCAGAAAATTGGACATAATACTACCAGAGGATTCCACAATACGTCTCCTGGGCATATATCCATAAAATGTTCCAACTGGTAAGAAGGACACATGCTCCACTATGTTCATAGCAGCCTTATTTATAATAGCCAGAAACTGGAAAGAACCCAGATGCCCCTCAACAGAGGAATGGATACAAAAAATGTGGTACATTTACACAATGGAGTACTACTCAGATATTAAAAACAATGGATTTATGAAACTTTTGGACAAATGGATGTATCTGGAGGATATCATCCTGAGTGAGGTAACCCAGTCACAAAAGAAGTCATTAGATATGCACTCACTCGTAAGTGGATATTAGCCAAGAAAAATAGAACACCCAAGATACAATTTGCAAACACAAGAAAATTTAGTAGAGGGAAGACCAATGAGTGGATAGTTCATTTCTCCCTAGAATAAGGAGCAAAATACCCATGAAAGGAGTTATAGAGACAAAGTTTGGAGCTAAGACAAAAGGATAGACTATCCAAAGACTACCCCCACCCGGGAATCCATCCCATAATCAGCCACCAAACCCAGACACTATTGCATACGCCAGAAAGGTTTTGCTGAAGGGACCCTGTTATAGCTGTCTCATATGAGGCTATGCCAGTGCCTGGCAAATACAGAAGTGGATGCTCACAGTCAGCTATTGGAAAACAATGCCCCCAATGGAGAAGCTAGAGAAAGCACCCAAGGAGCTGAAGGGGTCTGCAACCCTATAGGTGAACAACAATATGAACTAACCAGTACCCCCAGAGCTCATGTCCCTAGCTGCATACGTAGCAGATGATGGCCTAGTCAGCCATCACTGGGAAGAGAGGCCCCTTGGTATTGCAAACTTTATATGCCCCAGTACAGGGGAATGTCAGGGCCAAGAAGCAGGAGTGGGTAGGTAGGGGAGCAGGGCAGGGGGAAGGGTATAGGGGTATCATTTGAAATGTATATAAAGAAAATATCTAGTAAAACAAAAAAAAAGAAAAAATAATATGATTTACTTGTTTATATAATAATTTGGCTCATAATACATATACTATACAATGACATAAAATATATACACAACATATATATGCATATATACACAACAATATTCACTATATTTTATATATACTATCAATCAACATTAAAGAAATAGATGCTAATTCAGTTATCACATAATCATGTGATATCCAGAGAAATAGGAACAAACTCCATTGTGACCTCTATGGGTAAAAATGTGTCTACTCACATCTAAATACCATGCTAAGCTATGAGTGGCTCTTCCTTGGCTTCCCCTGCCTTTTAGCTTTTAGCACTAATCTTCTGTATCACAACTAAGTCCATTAGGCTCGTTATCCAACTGAAGCAGAAAAAGTGCCACTTTTCCTTTAACAAAGAACTCCTTAAGACACATCATACAGCCCTCTTTTGTTGAGACGGGCAAGACGTTGCTGTCAAATATTTGTGATTAATTTTAACTCTAAGTGCAATTTCGTGAGCCTCACTTTCAAATTGCTGGCTCCTGAAATATTTTATTCTTTGTCTCCCTCACAGATTGTTCTTAAACATTGAGAGATGAAATGACAGCATCAGTTTCCTTTGTGACAAGATTGGCAGTGAGCGTGGAAAACTAAGTAAATAACACCCACTAGACTTTGGATTAGCTGAAAAAAGTACAGAGGTGGTTCTTCAGATGCATTGGGACAAACAATAATCAAAGCAAATGCCATTTTAAAAATGCATTGCTCTGAGAAGGACATGAGTGTTGCTCACAGGAGACTTTCAAAGTAAGGTACTATATGCTTCACATGTACTATGGGTGTGGTAAGAAAAAAAATCCTCTATAATCGCTTCTTTTTTTTAATTTATTTTTTATTAGGTATTTTCCTCGTTTACATTTTCAATGCTATCCCAAAAGTACCCCATACCCACCCCCCCAATCCCCTACCCACCCACTCCCCCTTTTTGGCCCTGGGGTTCCCCTGTACTGGAGGATATAAAGTTTGCAAGTCCAATGGGCCTCTCTTTGCAGTGATGGCCAACTAGGCCATCTTTTGATACATATGCAGCTAGAGACAAGAGCTCCGGGGTACTGGTTAGTTCATATTGTTGTTCCACCTATAGGGTTGCAGATCCCTTTAGCTCCTTGGGTACTTTCTCTAGCTCCTCCATTGGGGGCCGTGTGATCCATCCAATAGCTGACTGTGAGCATCCACTTCTGTGTTTGCTAGGCCCCAGCATAGTCTCTATAATCGCTTCTTTTGAAGGCATATTGAAAAATTAGCAAATAATCCATTCTGCGATTAATAGAGCCACATTAACCTGTGATGCAGATATCACACGCCATCACTTGAAACAGTCTTCTCATAGGTTGATTGCAGAAAAATGAGTCTTCCAGAAGTTCTACAAAACCCTCAGAAAATATGTTCCTGGTGGCACTTCAGACCTGCTAAGCACCACTCAAGTCTTTACAGAAGAACCTAAGGATTTGAAACCATATTCATAGCAAGTGTACAGAAACCACAGGTGAACACAGTAATAACAGTGGCCTGGTGTACCATGTGAGAGCTCAAGAGGATAAGTTTGATGAGTTTCCCTACAGAAAAAAAAAAAAAAAAAGTCTAACGTCTCGAAGTTCCCCAGAACAAAATGCTTAATGAATAGGAACCTCACAACCTGGATTCCATTTCAGAAATTCAGATAAAAGTAGAAAGAAAGAGAGCGCATACATATTCCACAAAGGTGTCCTCTGACCTATTAAAAAATAAAAATAATATTGCCCAAGTAGAAAAAAAATGTGTTTGAAACAAGAATATACCATGGTCAGTCCCCTTATACAGACAACTCTGCTTTTATCAGTGCTTTAATTAAAAAAAAAAAAAAACAACTTTTGTTGGTTCTTTCTTAATATCAAACCCTGCCTGCGATTCCCACTCATCTTTTTCTCCTCTCATACCCATCCTTCACTGTTGCAACCTTCCTCCAAACAGAGGAAATAAAAACCTTGTGGCAGAAGCTGTATTGTCATAGTATGTCCCACAATATATATTTTGTCCACACTTCTTTGCTTGCAAATGTTCGCTGCAATGAGTCAATGGTCTGGTAGACAAGGCCTCTGGCTTTTGCTACTCTATCAATACCCCACTGTAACTCCTCTTGGATATTCTGTTGTTACCCTGTGTGATGGGATCCTGTAGTTTTGTATCTAAAAGGCCATCCCAGTCATGCACTCTAGTAATTCATCAATGGTTAGATGTTAGGGAGAGACAGTTCAAAGCCCTGGATCTGGGCCTGAGAGATATCAGAGCTGGTCAGCCCACTGGTGTTCCTGACCTCACTCCCTCAGCGCTGGCTCACCAGCAACCCACACAACCAGGACCAGCTTTACCCTGCTGCCCAAGAGAGAAGCACTCCTCTCTTTCCTGAGTGCTTCAGCAGATGAGCAACATGGCCAGTTTTCCCACTCTCTTGACCCTAGGACCAGCTCTCCTGCCTGCCATGAGGACTATGAAAGGGAGCACCTGAGCTCACTACATTGTGCACCTCTCCTACAATCCTACATCCAGGGCCACCTCCACTGTGCTACCCAGGCAAATGTAGGGCCTGCTCTCCACAATACTGCAGCAGGAGAGGGGCAGGGCCAGCTCTCCTCTCTCATGACCCCAGGGCCAGCTTTCCCACTTTATATGGGTGGTAAGAGGTGAGGAGGTGGGATGGCATCTCTCACTCACCTACTGTACCACATGGCAAATAAGTTGCAGGGCTGGCTACCCACAACCCCTGCATCCAGGTCCAGCTCTACTATGCTTCCCAGACTAGGTTCAGGACCTGATTTCTCAAGTGCTGCTGGAAGTGAGGAGCAGAGCCAGCTCTCTCACCCTGATGATCTTGGGACCAGCTTTCTTACCTGCTTTAGGTGGTAATGGTTGGGGGCACATCTCTCCCTTGTCCATGCTTCCACATAGTAAACAAGAGGTGGCACCACCACTTCCATGCCCATGCTCACTGGGTTAATTTGCTTGCAGGCCAGCCATCAAGGTTAGTGCTACTATGCTGCCCAGCCTAGGACCAAGGCCCATTCTCCAGAGGGCTGAAGCTGGTGAGAAACAGGGATAGTTTTGCTCTCATGACCACAAGGCCAGGTCTCCTAACTGCCAAAGTTAATGAGGGGTAAAGGACAGGAAGGTATCTCTCTCTCACCCACATCACTGCACAGGACAGCTCTCCCATGCTCATATCCTCAGGGCAAGTTCACCCACAACCCTTACAATGTGCAGGCTTGCTCTCCCAAGTACTACAGCTATAGGAGAAGGGTCATCTCTCCTGCAGTCATACCCCTAGTGCCTGCTCTAACAGGATTTCCAAGTAAGGGGAAGGAATGGGGATAGTTCTGCATAGCCCTCAGATACCAACATGTCTCCAGGGGGCAGCCCAGATTAAGGATGTCCACCTGGCCTTTGGTGGTAACAGACCCCTGTTGCTGCAGGGTTACCAACCCAGACATGGCCCCTAGTGGCAGCATAGGCCAGGACCTCATCATGGTCCAAGTGGCATTACCAGCTACTCATATCAGGCTATTTCTCACTACTCTCAGGTTTCTAGTTCTGTCTTTCTTCATTGTGTTCACATCCTTCTATGTTTTTTCTCTCCTATTTCTCTAACACTTACTTGCTTCTCTTACTGGTACCCAGGATCTCTGAGTATCTGAGATCATCTCTGAAGTGGTTTCAGGAGGGCTATGCCCTGTTCATGCAATACAATACTGGGCCAGGGTCATCTCAGTCATAGTTTACTCCACTAGGCCTTTGGAGTACTGATCTAGTGGTCATCACAGGCCCACTCCTCATCAGATCTGCTCAAGTGCAAGGGTTGTCTGCTTCTGTCTCAGGTGGGTTTCATCTTGTCTATTGCTCTATCCCCACCTTGGACCCCAACTGGACCTGTGTAACACCAGAAAGGAAGTCATCTCAGGCTAGCTCCCTGTCTGGGTACCCTGTTGCTAGAATAGTGATCACCTTAGGCTCACTTCGTCAAGGAATGATAGGCTAGTGATCATTCAGATGCTCAGTGGTCAGAACAGTGAGCATAGGCACAGCCTCTCTCCTCTCTGCCACCTACTGACACACATGTGACACTGCAGCCATGCCTACAACATCTCTAGGGGCAGGGCTTTAATTCTTATTTGACCTCATAAGAAGTTTTTCTAACACTGATGAATGTGTACACTAAGGTAATAGATGTGAAAATGTAAAAGACTCATTATGAACTACTCACCAAGAAAAGATGAAAAGTCTCCTTATTCACCTTATAGCCTAAGAAGACAAAAGGCCTTCTGTGTCTCTAGAGAGAGCTGTGCTCTGCACCAGTGATCTCACACCCAGCAAGTTGGCAGTAGTTTTCTTTTTAATCCTTAAAACATCCTTAAAAACATAATGGTAAATAATTAACAGCTGAGATAGCTTTATGTGCTAATCTTAATTAATGAAGGGCTATTTTAATGCTTCACTAGTAAATGTTTCAGTTTTAGTATATGTTGGTCACAGCTACTGACGAAGACTGACCTGGTTGGGCTTCCTGATTTGCAGTTCGTCCCACTGTGACAATCATATGTATTCATATTTAAAATTTATGTTTTCATAATTTTAAATGTTGTTTGTTTATCTGTTTGTTCATTTGTTTGTTTTAGCAGAAAATTCAATGTGGCAATACTGGGAAGAAGGGCAGAGTGATCAAGAAAACTCCAAGTCCACCTTGGTGGGAGGAGGTCCTCAAATGAAATCAAAATTTCAATAGAGCACCACAGATAGAAATGAGTCCTTGTTAAATCAGTCCTTGCTCTGCACTGATGACTTTTTCTCATCACGTAAGGTAGTCTGATAACTTGTCAGGACTTTGTGAAACCTCTTCCCCAGAAGAAAAGTCCCCCTTCTGGCTGGAACCTTTTCCTGCTCCCAGTGTGAGATTCTTGAGGAAATTTTCATTGTTGGAGTGGCGGGGGAGGCATTGTTTAAATAGTCTGCTTGAGAGATAAAAGTGTCTCTTTATAATACATTAATTTTTGCCAGGAGGGTTACAAGTAGTACCTTGGAGGATTCAGAAGTTCCTAGGAGAATTTGAAGTACATGTTTAAATTCTGTGTAGATTACCTTCCTTTCTCTTGAGTTCTGATGAGTATCTTTGAATTAGTACATTATTTCTAAGGTAGACCTAAACATTAACTACTAAGGAGGTCTTTAAAGCACTGGGCAGCTACCTGATTTAGTTACTCATTTTTGTTATTGTCATTGTCTTTGTTGTTGTTGTTATTGTTGACAGTTTTAAATGTTTGTTCTCAAAGAAAAGAGATATATGAACATGTTCATGGCATTATATTTGGTGAAAAAATTAGATACTAATCCAGGCAAACAGTATGATCCAACTCATGTTGAAATATTAATACAGAACTATGCAGATCTTAGTGTATATTGAATGGCAGGTGTACTGGCTATTTTTGTGTCAACTTGACACAGCTGGAGTTATCACAGAGAAAGGAGCTTCAGTTGAGGAAATACCTCCATGAGATCCAGCTGTAAGGCATTTTCTCAATTAGTGATCAAGGGGGAAAGGCCCCTTGTGGGTGAGACCATCCCTGGGCTGGTAGTCTTGGGTTCTATAAGAGAGTAGGCTGAGCAAGCCAGGGGAGGCAAGCCAGTGAAGAACATCCCTCCATGGTTTCTGCATCAGCTCCTGCTTTCTGACCTGCTTGAGTTCCAGTCCTGACTTCCTTTGGTGATGAACAGCAGCATGGAAGTGTAAGCCGAATAAACCTTTTCCTCCCCAACTTGCTTCTTGGTCATGATGTTTGTGCAGGAATAGAAACCCTGACTAAGACAGCAGGTAAAGGAATTGTTTCTTGGATTCCCATGTTGAACTGAAAAACACATACCACTAATGCCACGACTTATGAAAAAAAAAACTTTTAGAAGATTTCCTGAATTAATTAATTCATCATCATCTCAACTCGATCATCCTTTCTTTTCTGTCCTGCCAAAATCCATATTTTATAAATTTGGCTCAGCTCTCTAATTTTTATGCAGAAACTTTCATAAAGCATTCAAGAGTGTAATACAATCAACGTTTGGAAGGAAGTTAGAGCAGTTCATACAACAATTTGCAAGCCATTCAAACTGAACATTAATTATCTTCATTTAAAAAATTATGTTTAACCACCCACCAAAGGAAAAAATTTTCTGCCTACTTCCTATTAAATCACCAAGCCTCACATTTCATGGAGACCCCTCTCTCCCTCTCCCATTATTTCTGTATCTTTTCCTTAAAACAGTAAAATAAATCACCCCATCTGACCAAAGACAAGTTTCTTTATATAATTAAGGTTTTGCAACAATGGTTTGCTCTGGATTCTACCATCTATCCTACTCTGCTTGCCAAGGTATTCCAAAAGTCAATTTCCACTGTAGAAATTATCCTGGTGTGCTCATTTCAATTACTAGAGGATCCTTCCTTAAACTTGTATAGTCATTGAAATTTAAATGCATTAATACTAGTTCCATGGATCCAGTGAAAGGACTGTGTTAGACAATTTTGTATGAATTTATTCTTTGTATGTGGTGTGTATGTGTGTGGGGGTGTGTGTTTTCCTTAGTGAAATTTTGTTTCATCACAGTTATTTTATACACTTCAAAATATTCTTCACATTTGTTAATCGAGTTAAAATAAAATAGACATGCAAGAATCAATCAGTTTCCACATACATGTTAAATATTACTTGTTTATTTTAGTGATATTAAAATGAAAGATTACTGTATGTCATGAAAATGACATGGACACTTATCTAATCCTTCTTAATGAATGTGCTAATTTATATATTTGATAATTAAAATGAAATTTTTCTATAATACAGTTACCTACAAATTTCCATGTAATTATAATTACTACAGAGTTGAAAACCCCTACTTCGAAATAGAAAGACATCCCCATTGTTGTACATTTTCTTCACATTATTGTCTGTATTCTATTTTTATCACTTTTTAAAATGTTAGCCTACATTTATCAATTCATATCAAAAAGAATTTACAAGCTGCCAAGTGGATTACGCTGTGACATACTTATCAGTTCTTACAATGCATATGGGAACTGTGCCCAGGCCTTCCAAATATATCATGCAGTCTTTAAAACCAGCTGAGTTTGGTATGACTGATTCATGGACTATGAAAGACTATTATTTGGGCACTGGATATCCATGAATAAAATTTCTGGCTGGATTTCAGAAGAAACTTGTAGTGTGCCATCCAATAAAAAAAAAGAAATTATGAGTTTGACCAAATAGGAAATGGAGATAAAATTCCATTCTTTTTAATATGCTTTGACAATGGAATGTAGATGATGATGTCAAAGGGTCAAACTGTGAAATGCACACTGTAGGAAGCAGAACATAGAACAGACTGTCTGAACAACACTAAAAGCTCAGAAATTATGTATTCCATTAAAATTCAGTATTATGTTTTTTGCTAGAATATGTCATAGATTGAAAAGTATAATATATACTCATATTCATAATCATGGAAAAACAAATGAAATAAAATAATAAAATGTAACCAGTCATTGATAAAATCAGTTACCCTACCCTTTTTATGTTTTTATTAATTTTCAAGTTTCCTAGACAATATAAATGAATTTCATAATCTCTACATATGAGATATGTTATTAAAACAAATGTGTGTGAAAGAAAGGCCATCCAGAGACTGTCCCACCTGAGGATCCATCCCATATATAGACACCAAATCCAGACACTATTATGGATGCCAAGAAGAGCGTGCTGACAGGAGCCTGATATTACTGTCTCCTGAGAGGCTCTGTCAGAGTCTGACAAATACAGAGGCAGATGTTCACAGCCATGCATTGAACTGAGCATAGGTGATGCAGTCTCTGGATGGCCTTTCTTTCACTTTGCCTCTGTATCTCCTCCCATCAGTATTTTGTTCTCCCTTCTAAGAATGACCAAAGTATCCACACTGTGGTCTTCCTTCTTCTTGAATTTCATGTAGTCTGTGAATTGTAACTTAGGTATTTCAAGCTTCTGGGCTAACATCCACTAATCAGTGAGTGCATACCATGTGTGTTCTTTTGTGATTGGGCTACCTCACTCGGGATGATATTTTCTAGTTCCATCCATTTGCCTGTGAATTTCATGAAGTCACTGTTTTTAATAGCTGAGTAGTACTCCATTGTTTAAATGTACCACATTTTTTATATATTAAATATTAACCCTCCATCGGACATAGGGTTGGTAAAGATCTTTTCCCAATCTGTTGGTTGCTATTTTGTTCATTTCACTTACAGAAGCCTTGCAATTTTATGAGGTCCCATTTTTCAATTCTTGATCTTAGAGCAGAAGCTATTGGTGTTCTGTTCAGGAAACTCTCCCCTGTGCCCAAGTGCTTGAGACTTTTCCCACTTTGTTTTCTATTAGTTTCTTCTTCTCCTATTATTGTTGACTTTCTCTTTTCCAACTCCTTTACTGTGTAAGTTTGGCTTTCCTGAAATTTGCACTGGAGATTAACATTGAACTTAGAGATCTGCATAGCTCTATCTCCTGAATGCTGGGATTAAAAGCAAGCCACCACCCCTGGATTTAAGCTTTTCTTTACCTATAACTTGCTCAGTCCCAGGCTGACCTTGAACTGGAAGATCTGTTTACCCTTATCTCCTGGGATTAAGGGGGTGTACCACCACACCTAGGCCAAAGCTTTACAAGACCACTATTTCTCAAGGTCTAGATCAAAAGCCTGTGTCTTCCTACTCAAGATATGGATCACAGTGTGCTCTCCATTTCTGGACTGTTGTTCATTTAAGTTTAAAATTCCAAAATTCAAAATAACCAAGTATCTGTTCAACTCCAAATATATAAACAATAAGTTTAGCAGGGTGGGATCTTGACCTGAAGCCACCACTTCCTTAATCTGTTTATTTACCTGTGTAAAGGATTCAGATCCATTTTGCTTCTTGGTACCTCTTTATTCTCTGAGCCAAACACATTGTACTTTTCCTTTTGATGCTTGCTCCTTTTCATCAAAAGGCTCTTTATAAGAGTAGACTTTGTAACCACACGACAGAATTTATAGCAGGATATTGTGGGACTTACTTTATCAAAATGATTCATCTAAATCTCTTCACCTTTGCCTCAAGCAGATTCTTCAGACAGTGGCAAAAAGCAGCCATGTTCTTCACCAAAATATCACAAAAGCAGTCTTTAGGTCACATACTACTATTCTTTTCCACTAAAACCTCCTGGACCAGGTCTGTACTATTCAAATCATCCTTAGCACCAATGCTTTCCATATTCCTACTAAGATGGTCCCTTAAGTCCCACTTAAAGTGATCCATGGCCTTCCAAATCCAAACTCTCAAAATCCACATTCCTCCAAACAAAAGCATGGTCAGGTACCTATTACCAACTTCTCTCTTCAGTTGTGTTTCCATTGTTGTGAAGACACACCATGACCAAGGCAACTCTTAGAAAGGACAACATTTAATTGGGGCTAGCTTACAAATTCAGAGGTTCAGTCCATTATCATCAAAGCAGGAAGCATGAAAGCTTCCAGGCAGGCATGGACATGTTGTTCTGAAGGGAAACAGGAGAAGATGGGCATTCTCAGGCAGCTAGGTGGGAGCTCTGAAAGCCCATGCCTATGGTGATAGACTTTGTCAAACAAGACCACACTTCCTAATAGTGCCACTCCCTGTTCCAAGCATATTCAAACCCTCACAATTGGGTAAAATTTAGTGGCTCACCCCTAGTGAAGATGAATTCTCCCCCTCTCTACAGTCATTGATTTTCTATAGCTTTTTACTTTTGATGGGTTAATGTGAAATCTCACCTATCTATATTGGCATGTCAACAGGTATTATTACAATTCATGTCTTGTTTATGAAACAACACTCTTCATAGGTGTAGATTCAATGTTATATCTTGGAAACAAAATTTGCAGCAGACTTCCTGTTCCTCTAGTTCATACCATCTATCTTTCCCCTCTTCCACAGTATTCCCTGAGCCTTAGGTAGAAAAGTAATATTGCATATTTATCAAATAGAACCAAAATTATCATGCTTAATTGTTCATTTTGACTAGTTGTAATTTTCTGTAATGGTCTCCATTCTCTGATAAAATAAAGAGCTGTGGGAGCTAAGTTAATTTATGGGAATAAGAGTTCATATTTAGAATACAGTTAGGAATTGTATTGATTTTTAAAAAGTTGCAGTAGTAAAATCTCTTCCTAAGAACCTAAGGCTACTTGCTTGGGTTTTCAGTACTAGATATGACTTCTTTCCTGTTCATCTGACCTTACATACACTTAGACAGTTGATGGCAATCACAAAAATATAACTGTCTTATTGCACTTTTAAGAATGTCTTGCTGTGGATTCATTGCTATGATCCATATACATTGCCACTGTGTAAAATTATTGAATCCTTCCTTCCCTTGGTAGAAATAATACATAATACCATCTGGGGCTATAAAAATGAGTCCTTTAGGAAGATGCAATCAGATATCGTTTGAATTCTTTGAGTCCTTTGTTCAATATGCATAGTATCTTCTGAAGTAGGGACCTATTTTCAGTCTCTGGGAGACAAGCAGAAACAAAACAGTAGTCTATATTTTCTAGGAAGTTTTTTGGACTCCCCTAACTAACAACATGAATAGATTTTTCTCATACCTGTTATTGAGCCTTTTGTCAGGAAACTATGGCTCTTGGGGAAGGCATTGTTATCTCAAATGGCACAATTTCATTTATAGTATGTGGGGATTTATATGCATTATATATCATTTAGGTAGGGGTGAAATAATTTGAATCCTTACTGCTATTTCAAGTATTCTTAGTGTTATTTATCCCATCTCTCTCTAGGCTTCTCCTTCTATATTGCTTTCCCTGTCTTGACCCTAATTAAAGTCTCCCACTCTTTTGCCATTTCCCCACCATATTTCCTGTATACTGCTGTTTTTCTCTCAGAGTTCTTGTCCTATCCTCCATTGTTTTTCTATTTTACTTTCCATATTTATGAAATAGATAGAAAAATAAAGATGAATAAGTGCAATAAACACATACTTTTCAATAATAACTATAATTAATAATGGCCTGAACTCTCCTTTCAAAATACAAAGTACCTGAATGGTTTAATAAGCGCAGTCATCTTTCTGTAGTCTACAGAAACTCTGATTTATAGATAGATACCAACATAAAGGCAAAGGATGAAAAAGGGGATTTAAATAGGAACAAAGCAGATGTGGCTATTCTTGTATCTGATGAAACAGACTTCAAAATAAAACTATTCAGAAAAGATAATGAAGGGCACTTCATTCTAATCTAGGGAACAGTCAACTAAGAAGACTTAAAATAAAAAAAATATGTATCACACTCTGGGGCACTCAGTTTCATAAAAAGAATACGACTGTAATTAAAATCACAAATTAATACCAATCCAATAATAGGAGGTAATTTTTGTGCCCCATTTTTTTAATAATCTCTTCATTCCTACTGTGTAGTGTCCATGGTACTAGAGGGTACTCTGCATGTTACCAGAAAAGAAAGATAACCACCAACTCAGCTACTAAGCCTCCAGTCTACAGTAATGTCCTGTCAACATAATAAACTGAACCAAAAATGGCACATAAATTGTGAGAGTAACCAACTACTATTTAATTGAATTTAAGTCTCATGCCAGGAAGTAAAACCTTTCTATGTCTAACACTGCTTGAGTGACCTGAGATTAGATAGGCAATCGGTCTAAGGGAAAATCAGACATGATTGTTCTGCTAATGGAACGCAATAATTAAATTGCCCTAAATGACATCCTACTATACCCATAAATCAGTGTCTTGCTCAGCCACGATTAGAGACAACTCTTCATTTAGTAGAGGGAAACTAATAAGTAGAGCCACAACTAGTCATTGTTCAAAGAGTAAAATACTTTGAAACACTTAATTCTAACTGTGATGTCTCTATCAAACCCCTCCCGTCAGGACTTAGGAAGCTATGCTGAAGAGGAAGCAGAGAGATTATCAGAGCCAAAGTAGATGGATGTCACCAAGGAAACAGTGTATTCTAGGCACAACAAGACTAGCATACATATGAACTTACAGAGACTATGGAAGCATGCACAGGGCTTATACAGGTTCAAGTCAAACATGGTCCTAGTACTGAGAGGAACAAGTTGACAAGGTCTCCTATACCTAACCAAGAAGCTATATCTAACTGACAAGCACTTGCTAAGAAAAAGTTAGTTTTTATCCTAATGGAGTCTCACTGGGTATATAAACCATCCTTAAGAGTAGGTACCAATGCCTTCAGTAGATGTACAACACAAAAGGAACTCAATAGTGGTTTTGTATGGTTGTTAGTTTGTTTTGTTTTGTCTCCTATTGCTTTGTTTGGGAACTTCTTACCCTAAGAGTCTTTTGCTTGTATATTATAGCTTCCAATTTCATGTTTTTATGGTGGTGGTGTCCCTGTCTGTCTGTAGGTGTGTTTCTTGTGCTTTTTCACTTTCTTTTTTAATTCCAGTTGTCATGTTTTTTAGTCAAATGTTTTCTAAAGCAAAAGAGAAAAATAACTTTTAGAGTTGAATGAGTAGTGAGTGGGGATGATTTGGTAAAAGATGGGGGAGGTAAAAATACCATCAGAATATATTATATGGATTTTCAATAAAAATAATTCAGAAAAATAAATGTAATACTACTTATAAGTAGAAAAATCAGATAGAGTACAAATAAATGACTTAATGATACAATTCTAAAGTTTTGAAAAGCAAGAAGTAACCAAACCTAAATCCATTGGGCAGCAAGAAATGATAATAATGAGAAGAGGACATTAGTGATAACAAAAATATTACAAAGAGTAAATTAGTATAAGAGCTTGTTCTGAGAGAAAATAAAACCAACAAACCATTGGCTTGACTAACCACAAAAAAAGATGTAATCATGTTCATATAGTCTTGGATGTGAGGCTATCCACTGAAGCATTTTTGACTTGCTAATGGCCATGTCCTTAAAGAAAACCTACTTTCCCTTTCCCTACAGCTATCAATTACTAATAGCTCCTCAACTAGGGATGCAACTTCTCATTCACTTTGTTGTTCTGTGCCGGAATTTTGCCTGACTTGAGGTTTCAAAACTCGTCTGTCTGCTTGCTGTGACAATCTTCTGTGAATTATATATGCAACTTACTTTTCTGATCAGAAAACACCTTGTTATATTCATCTACCATTCTCTCACACGGTGATCATGCCTTAGTTTCTTATACTTTACAGAATAACCCACTTGTGATTCTCATATATACAGCAAAATGAAGTTTCTTTGATGAGAGATGTATTAATCTTTGTATCTAACAATAAGTCATTAGAATCAGTTTAATACTGTATCCATTTAACAGAATAGTTGTAGTAAGTTATCTCATAGGACACATAACTTGCAAAGCCACATGTTTTTAACCACCTTAATCATGATAATTAGGAGTGTATCTTAGATGAAATCAGAAAGTAGTTGGTTACTACCATAACATCTGTGCCATTATCATACCTACCATGTCAGGACAGTCACTGTAGTTTATAAAAGTCAGAGAGTAATACTGACAGTTACTTTTACAATCCAGTTGCATTCATAACCACTTGTATCACTATGAAAGCTGACCAGTGGGAATGAAGCTTCTAGGTCAGCACTACTCTGACTTCTCCATGTTCTATGACTCAAATGCATGACATCTTCAGCAAAAGTTTTATAATCAAGTCCCAGATGGTAACCAAAAACAATCCCAGTAGCCTATGATGTTTGGAGATCTACGGGATCCTATTGGCTGACACTTCCAAGGAGTCTCTTTCTCTCTCTCTCTCTCTCTCTCTCTCTCTCTCTCTCTCTCTCTCTCTCTCTCTCTCTCTCTTTCTCTCTTTCTCTCTCTCTCTCTCCCTCATTTGTATTAGGTATATATAGATGTAATATATAATATATGTATATTGTATATTTATAAGAAAGTTTTGAAAATAGTAGGTTTTATTTCTTTAAAAATAGCTGAGCAAAAATATCAATCTCAAAATAAAGATAAAAAAGGGCAAAAAAAAAAAAAAATCCTGAGGAATCAAACTAAAGGCCTTTTTAACTATAACACCTTTACTTTAGAATTTTTAGGGTAAAGTATAAACTGTAAGTTATGATTTTCTTCATATTCCTCCTCACTCCAAACAATCTTTAATTAAGCTCAGAATCTAGCTTAGTGGAATAAAGTTAAATGTGCCATGAAAAATAGGCTAAGAAGCTGTCTACCTTTTTCCTTTCTAACATTTTTCATCTGAATGGCATGCTGTGAACACACACTTAAACTGATTGGTATTAATGCATGCACACAAATTCTAAAATGTCAGCAAGATTCATTTGCTTTAAAGTTATATTAATTCTGATGATTACAGTAAGTTGGGTAAATAAATCTTAGTGATATACAAAAAAAAATTAGTTTCTATTAGAATCAAGCCTAGAATTTTTCTTCTGCACTGTCTCCCTTTCACTAATTACACACCAATTTTTAAAAAAACCTAGTGTTACAAGTCCTAAACTAATATAACACTAATAAATGAAACAAACAAGGCCATTTCCATACATCAGCTTGTGCTCTGGGAGATATACAAAAAGCAAGATACAAATAAGCACACTGAATATACTAGTGAGAGAGATGGGGGAAGGAGAAAGGAAAGAAGAAAGAAAGAAAGAAAGAAAGAAAGAAAGAAAGAAGGAAAGAAAGAAAGAAAGAAAGGAAGGAAGGAAGGAAGGAAGGAAGGAAGGAAGGAAGGAAGGAAGGAAGGAAGGAAGGAAGGAAGGAAGGAAGGAGAAAATGTTACGGGAAAAGAAAAGATGGTTTAGAAACAAAAGACAGATGGGCACCTTAACTAGGATGGTCAGACACTTTCCTCTTAGGAAGTCTCATTTTCAGTGATACTGGAATTATAAAAAGAAGGTAGCATTGCAAAGACAACCCAAAAAAAGGCAAAACGGCAAAAGAGTGTGGTGGAAAGAACTAGAGGCATATAACATTGGCATAGTCAAACTGACTAAAACAGAATCCGGGAGTAAGAGGCACCAGATGAGCTCAGATAGCACAGCAAGAATCAGGTAATAGAACTATGCAGCTACCAGCAGAGGTTGGAATGTGAACCTTTGAAATCAGATGGGAAAATTTAAGTGTCTTTGGAGAGTGTGTGATGCAACCAGGAGATTGACATTAACACTTCCCTCTTTTCATCCTCACGTCACTGAAAAATAAGTACATTTAGAAAAAAATATCTGAAAACCCAGAATAAAGCTTTATTTAATATATTCTACATTATCACAATGAAGATACTTAATACTCTACTCTCAGTTTTCTATTCTACAAGCTGGAAGTATCCATCATAGTTCTTCAAACAGATCTAAATTAGTTGAGATTTGAAATGACCATTGTTAGAATGTAAAGTCACTTTTTTCTTTTCCCCTTTCTATGAAGAACTAAAAATAGATGCAGAAAGAACTGATTATTAATACCTGCTATAATGACTGATAGAAGAAGTGAAGTCTGTGAGTGAAACATTTTGTATAGTTTGGATTATTCCAAAGCACACACTGAAACAAGACTGTGTATGGAGTACTTTGTTTGGAAGACATCCCAGGAAATGAAAGAGAGATAAACAAATAAAGAGAACATGATTATTCATGGTGGCATTACAGGTGAGTAGACGTTCAGTCACATGAGGAACTCTTCTAGGAAGATACCTTGTTGGTTTCCCTCTCAAAGATGGCAGGAACATGGCCTTCACCCATTAATTTTTCAGTTCCAAAGGCGAACTGCCCTATACATAATGAAGTTCCTCCATACTCGAGGAAGCCCTAAATCATCATAGGCTCTTGCAACTTAAATTGAGATGGTAGGAAGTTCTAGGAGTGACAGATGCCAGAGGAGCATACCAGGGTCTGTGACAGCACCTATCACATTTCAGTATGTTGTGAAGGTCTTTAGGTTTGAATTGCTCTCTCACAGACTCTGCTGCAAGATGGCTTTCTGTAAACCATGACACGCTTGAAAATACTCAAAGTGATGATGCCTTCCGGACATGTAACCAGGAACTCTGTGAAAAACTCTACCTGAAGAGTAAAGAGACCATACAGAATTTCAAGTCGCACAAGCCAACTCACTCTGCAGATTTCCTCTTGGGTCAGGTTTGTGGCTTTTGATCCACGGCATGTCAAAACATCTGTAAGGATTTAAACCCCTAG